>NC_134403.1:340166887-340466887 GCF_038048845.1 Mixophyes fleayi
GGCATTCCAAACTCCGTGCCCTATTTAATTGAAATCTGGAGTAGAAAGAGGAGATTCAATGACAAGGGAAATTAATGAGTAGAAAGATACTGCTAAATAACTTTCAATGCCAACTGGAAGAGAGTTTTCTGCCTGGGGCTGAGTGATTCCTAAATATCTCTATTGTCACCGAATCCAGTTCACAAAGAAGCAATTTTCATATTTTGCTGAATGTTAATTGAGGTACATTAAAGAAATGTATTTAGTCATTTTAAAGGCTTAATAATGTTTAACCAATGGCGCAAGTAAGGGTATTTGAGCAGGCACAAAGTTCCCGTATGAAGTTACTTTCAGGAACATAATCCTTTAAGTACTACAGATGTTTAAGAAATAAAGTATCAAAATGAATGTTCCCAATGTTTAAGCACAAGATGCTCTTCGAAATGTAAGTTCATGACAAAATGTATTCTTCATTGTTTCACAATTAAATGCATATGTGGTGACCACTGTCAGATGATCAGACATTATTCACCTTAATTATCGCTGACTATCTGACACTGGGTGCGGTGTATACGTTTCTATATTGGCATAATAAACAAAATATTTTATTTGTATCAATTCTTGGTCTCTCCACTGCTCATTCTGGATCTGTGTGTCTCCTTGTATCGCTACATTGTGATTGAACTGGAAACTGAGGTAGTTAAAATAGAATTCTAGACAGAAGCTCATTTTTAATCTCAAACTCCCTTACCCAAAGTAACTGATACCCATTGCACTGGCCGGTCAGCCTCTACCTGACAACATCATACGGCGCGGATTGTACTTGAAATTCCCTGTGCTGTGATCCATTACAGGTGCGGTGTGGAATTCAGTATCTCCTGAACCCAAGCACTGGATAACCATAGTTCTATTAGAATGAGGAAGGGTAGAGTTTAGTAATTAGTTTCTGCCTGGAATTCCCTGTAATAACAAATAACTTGCAAAATAATTGTTTTAATAGGTTTAAACTCTAGTTAAACTTTTAACTAGGTTTAAAGCTCTGTAAAATAAAACCTGTGAGGTGTGGGATGGTACGAGTTTATATTTCACTATATATTCTATACTAGTGGAAAATGTACTTCTGTCTAATGGATAAGCTACAACTACCAGCATATACATTTATCCGGCATTCAGAGTCCATCTAATTATACAGGTATTATTCTATCAGTGGTGGAAGTGGGGGCGTACATGGTGGTACGCCATATGCCACTTCTCCTACTGCCTTTATTGTACAACTATTATAGTCATTCCCTTACATTCCCATTACATTGTCCAGACCGCCAGTTCTAAATTTCCACTTAAACCACTGTACAATACCAGGTAGCACAGCAAGGCACAATATTTTGCAATTATATAAAATATGTTATTATATTGTAGTATTAGCATATAAATAGCTGCAATTGCCAAATGTTATACATTGTGGGTCGGTACCCAGGGTAAAAAATGCAAAGCTGAACTTCATAATCTGATATCCACACATTAATGTGAAATCACATGGTAAAATAGGAGAGCCGTTTATGTGCCACTTCTCTGCTATAACTGTGAACAGCTGAATATGATTCACTGCCATTGGCGTACATTGTCTGGGAATGTCTGAGTAGACAGAATACCGTACAATATTCTTTATATAGAACTGGGGACATTTTTTGCCACGCCCACAATCTGCCCAGGCTCTGACCTGACCAAACCACGCCTCCAAATCATGAAACCCATCCTCTTACTGGCTGCTGCAGTCAGACTATATTACATATTGGAGGGTATAGGGAAGGTACTATACCTTAAAATAGCCCGCAACCACAGGCTGTGATCTTCAGTCTTCATCACAGAAGTGAGCCTATCCTATGGTCTGCTGCCTATGGCAGTCAATAAAATGGCTTCCCTCTCATCCCTTACACTACCTATCATAAGCATTTGAATTGGTTCTCTCTACCCCCCTCTTTCCTCCCCTTGTTCCCTTTCTCGCTCACGATCTATACATCTATCTGTACTATTTTGAATCATATATTTGCAATCTCACACTGAGATACTCTCATACTTTCATTCCGGTAATAAAAAACTGTATTGTGGATTTGCACTTGTTCTGATATGTATATGTTAACATTCCAATCTCAATCCCCTCCCCCCTCTTTTCTTTTTTGTACCCCTCCCTCACACCCTTGATATCAGCAAAATTTCAATAACATTTTATTTAAAAGAAAAAAAAGATTTTGTATATGCACAATTAAATCTAAGAAAAACATAATTTCCACTCCTTTAGACTTTTGCATCAAATAACTTTAAATATGTAAAGCATTATTTTCATTTTGCGACTCCACCAAAACACACACACACACACAACCCTGCATTATCATTACCACCATATATATTACTCTAAACACTCATTTTAAAACAATATAAAATGATGTGCCATGCATTAAGACATCAACCAAAAATGATATTCATTGGCTGAAATACTGAACTTGATCAAATAATGCATATGGCATATGTGCAGGATTTAGGCTCATGCACAAATTTGTCCTGCAACTATGGAAAAAAAAATGTAACTTGTTTCAACAATTATACAATAAAAGTCTGCGGAGTGGTTTTTGTCAGTCAGCAAGTTCTCAAATTCAGGTCCTTGCTATAATTAGAACTTTTCTCATTAACTTTATTTTTTGGGGTTTTTTTTGCTTTGGGTATTTATTTGAAGAAAAAAAATCTAAATATATTTTCCAGGTGCTTTACTAATTTTCCACGTAACGCTGAAGAATAAATCAACGTACGTTTCCTGAGCATTTTATACTTGAATCCTATCTTACCGAGTCCATATTTCCTGCTTTTTTGGCTGCTTTATTAATGAAGAGGTTGTATGTAAATTAGCAATGTAATTAGATGAGTGTGACCGGGTTACTGAATGCTTTACCCAGATGTATGTTTTCACATCACAACAATCTTGCTACAACATACCACACTATTCATAACATCACTCCTGGCTCCGTGAAAGATATCATTAGATAAAGTTGTATGGCTGCAGTGTAGGGAAAGTCTAGCTAAAATATTTTGTTAACCCATTCAATGGATGTTTAAAGAGAAATGATATCAGTTCTAACAAATTGATACGTTTAGTGGAACAAAAAGTGCATAAGAAACAGCTTTTGTCTCTGTTGAGTAACTTTAATTAACAATGTCCCTGATACATTTTGCTTAGTTCTGCATCCAGAGAAGTCTTTAAAGAGATTGCTCATTTTTAGACAAGTAACCTGCTTTTAACCCTTTGGATCCCGTTCTCCTACTCAGAGCTGCAACATCTATCTGTAATGGATGCTGGTCAGTAAGAGGATGGGTTTCATGATTTGGAGACGTGGTTTGGTCAGGTCATAGCCTGGGCAGATTGTGGGCGTGGCAAAGATGTATTGACACCATGATAGGAAACAGCTATCAGTGCTGCTGGACTCAAGCCGTCCTAACTAATTAAGCATCAAGAAAGGGATTTGCAGAGTACTGTCCAATCAGATGCTGCATACACCACACACTGCATTGTCCAGACATTTTAATTACCTGTTCAGCCGTTTCTTCTCCATGCTACCAGTGTGGCTGGGTTGGCTGTTCAAGAAAGGTGTGGGTACTAGGGCAATTACCACACATAATGACTACAAGGGAGGGTTACCAAACTAAGGGGGTGTCCATCATCATCATTTATTTATATAGCGTCTCTAATTCCGCAGCGTTGTACAGAGAACTCATTCACATCAGTCCCTGCCTCATTGGAGCTTACAGTCTAAATTCCCTAATATAGACACACACTCACACACAGACAGACAGAGAGGGAGAGAGCAGGGTTAATTTTGATTGCAGCCAATTGACCTACCAGTATGTTTTTGGAGAGAACATATAAACTCCACACAGATAAAACCATGGTCAGGGATCGAACTCATGACCCCAGTGCTGTGAGGCAGAAGTGCTAACCACTAGGCCACTGTGCTGCCCATGTAGACAACACTTTTAAATAAAAGATGGGATAAGTCCTAAAAATAAAAAATGTTGGGCAGAGAAACGGTAAAGCCATCACCATCTATCCCCGAGGGAAAATAAATATGTAATGAAATACTGTTGTAGTGATGACAGGGACAGTGTGCTGATAATTCTTGGTTCTACTTTATATGCAGGTTGTGCTGCATAGTTTTGCTATAGAACAGTATATGCTTCTCGGCTATATTTATCATAGTGATGACTACTGTATATAGAAGACATAGTAATAACTGGGATGGTCCTATAGTGCATGCCACCCAGAACGCTCTATGCTAGCCTCTCCTATAGTATGTGTGGGGATCCCATCAGATCATGCCTTGTATTTTTCAATTACTCCTCCCAAAGTCAGGCTTTAACTTGAATTGTTTATGGGTTGCTCAGTAACACCCAACACTTTGCCAAAGCATCTAGTATAGCGCAGATTCCATTCACTAAATCTAGTATTCAGAAGTTGGGTGGGAGTGGGCGATGTGTTTCTTAGTGACATTACACTCTACCTTATATATCATTCTGAATTCTAGTGTGTCACTGATTTTACAACCGTGTATAAAGTTGTGTCTTATAATAACTGCTAAAGTGTGTGCATGGGCCTCTGTATTCATCTGCCGCAAGCAAAAATGGCTCTTTTCTTTTAGTGTCCACTTGGAATGTTGGGTTAGAGTAGTTTATTCACTTTGCATAAAGAATTACAAGGCTGTGACAGATCTCGCCATAGACACCGGCCCTTCCAGGGACTAGCAGACTACTGAGCTGTACTAAACATAAGTCTAACCCATGAAAAAAATATGTTTTACTAATTGTTAATAACAATAAATAGATGTGTGATACGTTCCTGTTTGTAGCCATACCAGAATATTGCATTTATCAAGGCCACCATATAATCCATGCCCAACATTTCAAATAAAAAAAACATTATTGTAAGTAACATATTTGTTTGCTCCCATCTTTTCACTCGCCAGTATTTTTATAACTGCAGTCCCCATTGGGGAACCTCAATGAAAGCTCAGCGGATGTATAAGCCATTCCTTTTTAGTCTGCCATTCCCAGTTGACAATTTCCAACGTGAAGTCATCCATCATAGTCATGTGCTTGGCTGTCTCATACTGGGAACTGGCAGTCAGCATCAATCCTCGCTCAAGCAGATTACCAAAGCTGCAATTCCAAAAAGTACTTACAGAGTCTCCCTTTTCTCTAACAGAGCATAGTAGATGTGCTTAAAAAAAAAATCCCTGTCTCAATAAGAGCCTTAAACTTGTCACAGCAGGAAGCAGTAAAGTGAAACATTATGTCAACGGGAGAAGCTAGCAAGCAAAACATTCCATGTCATAAATGCATTGATGGGATCTAACAAAGAACCTCACACACAAACGTTTGCTTTTTTTTTTATGCTAAACAACAAAAACAAAATGTTAATAATAAAACAATCAAAACAAATACAACAGCACTGCTGTGATATTAACAGCTATGAGGCATATACAGTCTTGTCCATGTATATTTCAAAATACATATTAAAACACTTAGCATTTTATTGTGTATCCACCACTTGCACACTATTCCTGAAAGTGCAGACTATTAACTCACTAGGAGCTAGTGCTATCACTGAGTATGAAGCGTCTGATACATCGAGCAGAGTTCCTATTTCTTAATGTGGAAAGGGGTCTCCTGTGGACAGTTTTTTTTTAGCTTGGGATCATCTTTAAATAGCATATTTAGGATCTCTAAATAAACGATAATTAATACCTTTAGCTCTTTGTTTTTAGGTATTTCATTTTGTCAGGCACCTTATTTTCAATTATTCCAAAATCTGTGTTCTTCTGCTTCATCGTTACTTAGTTTGACTAACTTTTAACTTGTGTCTTTATCTTTGGACCCTCAAAGATATTATATTCTCCCTAACAACTTCTACAATGTTCCTATGGATATTCCAGAAAATAAAAGGATACTTTACACTTCTAAGGTCAAAGCGAAGTCTGCCCTACGTCCACATTGTGGAAGTATATGGAGTAAATTAAGTCTTTGTCACAGGGAAAGAAAAAAAAGTGTAACCAGAAACTTGAAAGGAAGGAAGTGCGAGAGGAAATTAAGTCAAAATTTCTAGCTTTAAAATTTTTAATAAAAAAAAGAGACCATTAGCTATATGTTAGGAAGCAGCAGTCAATTGTTTATGATCTACATTTCCTGTCAACTAGATTAAATGCCATAAATCCACAAATTACCATTAGAGACACGTATTAGCAACTCATTTAATAAAATGCACATTTTGTAACTTTTGGTTAATCACAGTTTAAGATGTTCCAAGTGGAATGTAAAAAAAACAGTCATCGCGTTGGCTGGAGAAAGACTTGTGCGTCTTATGAAGTAACTACTTTCAAAGGCAGACTGGTCCTCAAGTCTTGGGAGCAGTTGTTATTTTAACTGTCAAGGCCACAATTGCAGATCACTTATCAGTCACAGAAACCTGCCATAGAGAAGTCAGTGGCTACTCAGGATCTCGGGGGGATGCAGAGCTGCCAATCAGTCCTGTTTCATTTAGGCAGGACCCAAAAAGTCAAGCCACAAAAAACAGCCAGGTGATTGGCAGACCTGGGTCAGCATCTGAACTGCTTATATACACAATGAGAGTATGACATTTGTTACTAGCAAAATATCTGACCTAAGACTATACTGTTTGTCTATTATTACTTGTCAAAACATTTATTTACTGAAACAACAGCTATCCTGTAGGTGGGCAACCTGGGCCCTTGAGTGTGGTTCCGACCGTATTCAAAGTCAAGTGGATCTCAAGAGGCATCTTGATTTTATTTTGGGTGTCAGTATGCTCCTTCTAAACGGTACTTGGCATATGTTAATAGAACAGAGTGCAGTATACACACATGCATGTGTGCGATAAAAGGTGAGAATGCATACGAAAAAAATGTATATTATAAAATAAACAAACAACTGTAAACAGAATAATCATTAATAAAAATATGTTTGGTTTTAAAAGAAATATACAGTATATATATTTTTTTACATTAAACACATAAATCAAGATGTTCTTAATGTGTACTGTACATACAATGCATGTTTCTGGTCTAACTTGCATATACATGTTCCGTGCTAGCTATTGGCACACATACGTGTACTTTTCCAAACAAGGGCCGTGCCATGCCAGTTATCACTATCAGTTGGCACTTACACCTCTCCTGCAGTCTGTGAAAATGATACGGCTGAAACAAGCTTACTTAAGAGGAACCCAGGACTTGAATCGGCCGCATCTGCGTCGGCATGTCCACATGGTACATTGCCTGCATCTGTCCATCGCTTCCCAACCAGGTAACACCCATCAAGTCATAGGCAGTCGTAGGCGTCATTTGCATTCGGACATGAATTGCATGCAATTGCGTTTATTGGCGTGAGCCCGTTTCTTAGCAAGTGCAGACCGATTACATTCAAGATATGGCACACAAACAGACTTAAGTCCACACATGAATCAGGCCCAGTATGTTTACATAGCACCAACAATTTAATTATGCTTTATAGCTGACATAGGTAATCAGTAGGCTGTTGTGGAACTACAAGCTCCAGCATGCCCTGTCAGCCAAAGTCATAGTCTAATATTTCACATCTCATTTTAGTAAAGGGAAAAAGTTGATGTGCACATTTTTTGGGTAAGTTTGTGCAATTCCATGTACAGAGGAAGCACACAGTTATTGCACCTAGTGCCCTCTCTAAAGTGCCGATTATACATCCCAGGTCTGTTTAACATTGCAGTATGACGCTATTTCACCAGCAATATCCCAGCATGCCGTGTCAAAGGCCGGGTCTAATATTCTACACGTCGCGGATAAAAGAGGAGAAACTGAAGTGATCCATTTAAGTGTTTTTGCAAGTTAGTGCATCGTCCATGCACAAAGCAATCTCAGTTTTGTTTATATTATTATAGATATTACACCTAGTGCCCTCTTGAAAGTACCCATTGTAAAGATTGGACCTGTGCATGCTTACAGCTGCAGACAATTTGTTTTCAATACTGTAGATGCCGTTTTAGTAGCACAGGAGGTCGCAGACACACACAACGGAGAACGCTGGGATTCCCTCCATAAGTGACCTTGTCTGCAAATACAAGTAAATTTCCCTTGTTTACAGCACATATTTAGCCCATCGGTTTTAGAATTCAGTCCACTGTGCAATGTCAGCCAATTTATTGCATTTACATTGTCAAAAACAGTTAAATCAGTTTACATTTGCAGCAGTTCCAAGAATTATTGGCCGCACTGGCCAGTATATAATATTCTCATGTTACACCGTGCTGTTGCTATTGCAATGTTTTCCTACCGATGAATTCCATTATTCCTGGAAAGACTGGTTTACTCTTCTGTGAAACAAGTTAACCAATGAGAACGCAGCATGATGTCACGGCCATTTTCTTAGAACATTCTATCTGAGGCCATATAATAATTTGCTAACAATTCTCTCTGCATCTCTAAATCTGAAACTGATACACGGATAATTAAAAGAAACAACTTAAGTTCTTTGAAAAAATGTAAATTGAAGATTTTTATTCTTTTTGTATACAACCATAACGTGCATCGTTTCATAAATTTAGACCAGCACTGTCCAACCAGGCTTGGATTTATGAAAAAGCTGCCAAGGCCTCATTTTAGGACGGCAAGTAGGAGGCGGCGTTACTCTGCTTACTTTACACCATGTTTGTCAGTGCTTTACATTGTATACATGAATAATGTATTATTTACATACTAGGAATCAGGGAGGAATAATTTGCATTTGTCACTATTCTATACTATTGGGATGTGGTGGAGGGTTGCCTGACAAAGTGCAGCGGAGATATGGGGGTGAGGTTATGGGAAGACACAGAAAAAGTAGCACTATGTAGGAAAAAATATTTATTCTTGGCTGTGTCAAACTAGTAGCTTGTAGGCGGCTCTCTGGAGTCTTTTTTTCTGTCCCCCACCTCTATAGACTTTATTGTATGACATCATTTCTATCAAAAGAATTTGACCCACAACCGCTTAGTTATAACACAAATGGCCTGCTCTGCCTTAGAAAGAAAATAAAACCGGTTGACAACCAAAACTAAGGAACTGCATATAAAAATAAATAACAAACAAAAGTGCACTCATAATGCTGTTTGTTATGGTAAAGTCACTGAATACCCTTGTGGTTTCCCACCTGTTTTATTACAAGTCTCGCTAATTGTGTAACAAAACAGTAATAAGTGTTGATATCGTTCACACTTCAGAGTTTGACAGCTCTGCTTCACATCACTGTCTGTCTGCCCAATGTACTGGTTGTCAATGCTTTTCCAAGTAGGCGCTGTGTGTTTCTTAGCAATATTATCGCTCGCTGTAAGTTATAATTATATGTGATCTCGATTTTGCTAATGTCCCCTGTTCTCATCTGCTGTCATGTCATCTAATTAAAGTGCAATGAAGATAGCTGACTGGAAATATTTTTATAGAGTATTTAGTAAAAATGTGCAAAAGTGCACTAACCTATAGTACTAACAGAACATGCGCTTTGATTGTGTAATGTATAGTAATTTATGATTGGTCGTTACATGCTACTTAATGTTTGTACTTTGTTAGTTAATAACCCAAAATGTATATATTTTGGCAGGATTAGAGATAAGAGAACTGTTTCACGCTGATTTACTATGTTATGTGCTTGAGTTACGTCTTATTTGCCTACTAAAAGTGCGGGGGCGTGAAGATGCGATTTGTGTCATCTGACCCATATCCGCTGCTCATTTATGGGTCGTGTCATCAGGATCTTTACAAGAGAGGTCTAATGCCGCGGATGGCATCATTAAGGTCCTGCCCTCTTTAAAAGAAGGAGAGCTGAGATCCGGCATGGTCTCCTGGGAGTCTGGGAGAGCTCCCTGTAATTCGGGAGTTCCCTGGACGTTCCAGGAGAGTAGACAAGTATAAGTACCGCTGGTGGATGCAGCCCAAACAACTGAAAGGAATCGATTTTGTAATTAATTATCCTTAGAGCCAATAGTTTCTCTAAGATGAACTATTTCTAAATTGTTATGTGGAAAAACAACTGAGCAACATATTCTCATAAAAGTCTTTCATGATGGAGTTTGCATCAGATTAATCTCTTAACTGTTTAATTTCAGGCAGCACAGCTTGAGTGCCCAAGACTAGCATTTCTCCTATTACTACACTAAATCCTTAATTGTTATAATATTATTTTAATGTATTTTTAACTGGCATCTCAATGAAGCTTAATTTATGCCTAAAGATTAGTTTAATCCACGTAAGCACAGCACAGGCAGAACCAAGATGTGCCATAGTATACAGTATCTTCCTGAATGTTATGCATTCCATCATAGAACACATCCCCAGTGAGTCATGTCACACAAGAGAGTGTTTGAGTTTGCTGTCACTTCTACAGATCACAACTGGGCCAGTTAAGGATGTTTGTATGAAGGTGAATTAATGTTGACAACTCCAATTAGGGTTTTGCAAGAGACTTAAATGAGATACATTTTGCTGCATAGAACTGACAGACTTTTCTCACTATTTTTAAACAGGCTTGTGTAAGATGATCATTACACCTAGGTTTGTTAAGCATTTAGTGACTGATAAAGGGGATCTTCACATTCCTGGTTGTTTCTGAGATGGGATTGTGATGGCGGTAATAGTTGGAACATAAGAACCACAGTCATATAGGTAATCACTCCCATGCTGCCTTCCTCGGCTTTAAATCCCCCCGTGCAAATCTAGCAGAGAGATCGCTGTCAAAAATGGAAGAGTAGAGGAGCTCATTAGGCCTTCCATCATCGAACACTTTCAAAATGAGTCATGTTACACAAATAAGGGGGAAGGGTTTTATCTTAAGTACAAACCAATGTCCAAAAGTAAGTGCAAAGTGTTTCTTGTCTTAGGCAAAACTTGTCTGTTACAGAACGAGTATGATCCGCAGGCTCAGATGGAACGGATAATATCTCCCATGTATAACATTTTTCATTATAACCTGTGGAGGTGATGTCAGAGCATTAAGAGGATGTTACACTTGGTAAAGTCCAAGTGAAGATTTAGTTTAACTCGTTTTGGAAGAGTAACAATGAAATTGAAAATGAGATTCTATCGAGTAATTCAACACTGGAGATTACATTGATGCTCTTGCTTGACAGTACTGGAAAACCTTTAGCTCTCCGACCTACACTCAACCCAAAAAAATGTAAATTATGTTATAGAGCTGTCAAGGTAATCTTGCACATTTTGTTATCTTTTGCGGCAAAGTTATCGGTTTGGAAAGGAGCTTGAGTTCATATTAGGAATGGCTTCTATTATCTCCGTTCCACATCTCCTGTAGTGACCTAAACTTTTTCATTCTGGATATAACCTACTTACTTGCCAAAATGTACAAATTTAAGCAGATGTTTCTGTGAGAGCTGTTGTCCATATGCCAAGAGCTGAACTGGCCTAAATTTCATTCTAATAAATCTGCTCAATACTATAAAATTTGTGGACATGTTATTGAAAGTGCTCTTTCCAAGAAATAATGGCTCTCTCTAAAGAAGACAAAGACTGCAAGCGGATTAGCCATAAGTACCATTAAACAAAATATGCAATCTAGGCCTAAAATTGTGTTTGAATGTCAGTGCATATAACCCAGGAACGGAGCCTAAATCCAATAGTCAGATTTAAACGTTCAATGCAAACAGTGTCAGCTGTTAGATGGTAAGAGGAGGAGGTATGTTTTGCATTAAGATTCACAAATGTCTTATGAGATTAAAGGTCTGACTGTAAAACTGAACCAAGTATTTACACTCCGCACATCTGTTTGCGGTATTGCTCATTCGTGGTCACTGTTCATCATTTTTGAAAAGATAACCAGCAAACAATGACAGTATCGCTGCACAAGAACAACCGAAGAAGTCAAAAGTCAAATGTTGCAACAATGTAAACATGACAAATATTTATTATCTGATCGTTTATTTGTACTTCCCAGACAGAACCATTATGCTGGATTACTTAATAGCAGAACTGTATATAAATGGTGTATTGAAAGACGGATGTGGCCTACTATTACTTTTTATTGATATTTTAAATCAAAGCCAGTGTTTACCTTCGGATCGTTTTCATGTATTAGCTTTTACATACCCTCCTACAACTTTTACAACTTATACATTGCTTAAGATTTCTGGCTTCCCTATGTGCTTTTCGGCCAATCATTATCATGATCAGGCACACTTGTATATTTTGGTTGCCTCTGTATATTCTACAGCTCTGTAAAAACCCCCTTTAAGGTGAATATCACAAGTATAGAAACAAAAACAACTTCTTCGTGGAAGTCATGTTATAGTAATTCCTGGTTATTTTTGGTTATGCCAGACATGGAATGGAATCTGACAATTGCCAAATCAGCCAGGAGTGGTAACATTCTGAATTGCTTGCGTAGGGTGTCTCTCAAGCAATTAGTTAGGAAACTAGCACACCAGGAATAAAGCAATCTCAGATTTAGTCCTTACAAATTGAGATCTAGGCCCCAATTTATCAAAGTGTGGCGATAAGGATGATTTTTTTTTACCAACGCAATTTATCAAGAGAATATCGCTGGGACACCTCAGCTATACACAGCTAACTTGGTGATTCTTGGCTGGGGAGCTAAGGGTCAAATTACTTCTTCACTGGTACAGTCTTTATGAATACACACATGCATGAGTCGGCGAGCCAGCTTGCGCATGTGCAGTGGAAATTAAACTCCAGATTTGGGCTTTTGGTTCCACTAATAATAAAAAATACAAATAAATACGCTTAAAAACAATAAATACATAAAAAAAAAAAAAAAGGCTTCTCAATGCAAATTTACTGCCAGAGATAACAGCTAATCTCTGGTGGTAACAGGGGCTGTCTCATAGTGGGCTACCTTGAGCTGGGTGACTGGGCTACCGGCATTTTTTTTCCTTTAAAAGGTTCCTAATAGGCTGCTGAGCCGATTTTGCCCACCCCCGGCTAATATTTGCCAGCCAGCCAGCTTTCATATTGGGCATGCGAGAAAAAAAAGCCTATTACCGGAAATAGGACTTTTCACCCTTTGATGGCTATAACCCATAGTTTCAAATGATGTGTCTATTAGGAGGGAATTTGGGGTCTAGAGACCACTGGTCAGTTTGGTCTACTACACAAGGGGCAGTAAAGCAGAATATCACCAAAACAAAGGTTTTAGATTGTAGAGAGACTGACTTTAGTGAAACCAGAAATCATTGTGACTCTCTGATAGGGGGTTTATAGGTGGATTGCAGGGACAGTGGGATGAATTAATTAAATGTAACAGAACTTTGTACCAGATAAGATCTCTGAATAGTTAAGTCAATGGGTCCAGGTGGTGTACACCCAAGGATATTAGAAGACTGCTTGTAGTGCCATTAATCAAACTTTTAACCAATCACTGCTGACAGGTATAATGTCAGGTGATTGGAGAATAGCAAATATAGTTTCGCTACACAAAAAAGGTAGTAGGAAAGAATAACATACACCTGTGAGCTCCTGTGAGCTTCACGTCATTAGTTGGGAAATTCATGGAAGCACTTAAGAACTGATGTCTATTTACTGCTGAATATGTGCACAATGCACTAGTTTTGTAACTTGAGCGTTGTTGAGTTGCGGATACTCAACAATACGCCAAATTGTGCAGTCCTGGGTCCAGGTGTGTCTAATGTAGTCATTATTAGTATTACTTGTGTCCTACAAGGGAGGGCGAGTCTATTTGTAAATGATTCTAAGATTTGTAACACAGTTGAAACCTCAGTACAAATGTACATGAATTAGAGAAAATCTTGGAATGTACTAAAATTGTAGAATCTTAAATGTACTACACCAAAATGTAAAATAATGTATATGTGATGCAAAAATCTAAAAGCAGAATATCGAACGAATGGCGATGTAATATCAACCACAATAGATAAAATAGACTTACAGTTTAAGATGATATAAAGGTAAGCAACCAGTGTAGAGAAGCAGCTGGATAACCCTGTAGAATACTTGGCTGTATAGGTAGAGGTATTAACTAGCAGGAAGAGGGAGGTTACAATGCTACTTTATAGGTTACTAGTAGGACCTCACTACGAGTACTGTGTACAATTCTGGAGAACTTATCTAAAAAAAAACATTAATTAAATAGAAACAATTCAGGTGTGCTAAAATGGTGCATAGCCTGCTTAACAAAAAGAGCTGAAGATGTACAGCTTAAAGGAGAGATGGGACAAGGTGATATGATGGGAACATTGAAATAAATCAAAATTAGTTTACGGGAAGGTAGCAGAAGGGGTAGCAGGAGCTGATGGCTTAGGTCCCGGGCTTCTGGGGGGCCCAGTGGGCCCAAGCAAACATCGGTCAAAGCATGACACCCCACAGTTGTCCAGCTCGGGTCTGGAATAGCGCAGCTGACGACAGCCAACCTCCGCCATGGCACAGATACAGCAAAGTGATGGATGACTGAGGGGAGAGGGGGCCAGAATGTCCTCTAGTCCCAGGGTCCGTGGGTAGTGTTTATATAACAGAAGGAATTCTAGAACAAGGGGACACATGTTGAAACTGGAGGGAGGAAGACTGAAAGGTAACACATGGAATATTGTGTTACAGAGAGGGTGATAGATCCATGGTCTCCCAGAAGTTTTTGTGGGGTCTCATAGAGTGGAAGAACTGAAGAATGCATGCGACAAGCGTATTTATTTATTGTCAAGACTTAAAAGAAATATTAACAAAAGAAAAAGGACAAACATATACAAAAATGGCAGTATAGATGGACATATAGCTTCTTCTCTGCAACCATATTAAATGTTTCTATGTTTCTATCTACTTCCATATGTTACCAGCAGAAACCCCTTAAAAAAAAAAAATACAGTTTGCTTGGTTAGTAATTCCCTGTTAAATGGGCCCGTTCATAACGGTGTCGGCCTCCGTTCTTCAAGGGGTTAAATTGCAGGACTGACAGCCATGGATTTTATTTTAGACATTCGTGTATCAGCTCAAGTAATGGCGAATACATCTTTCAAATTGTCTTTAAATAACCAAATCTGATGTATTGATTTTGTAAGTGGAAAAGAGCTTTCTTTTATAATAAATTCTACTGGGAACATAACTTGAGAATTCTTTAAGCAAGTCTGAAAAACAGCTCCCCAGAATAATTGCTGGTACCTGTCATCTCATTATTAGTATCAGATTACACTTAAATCTCCAACTGCTGGGTTTTATTTCCTGGCAAAACTTCAGAGAATTCAAGGTATTTCAGAAACTGAAAGACAATAAAAAGAGGAATAGATACCCTTGTCTAATTGTACCTTCTTGACATCATGTATCAGAAATACTGTAGATTAATACTTATTGCAGACGTGTGCATGTGTGCCCTGTGAGAATAGGGTGTTTGCTCCTTGAGTCCTACTTAATACAGTTGCATGTGAACTGTAGATAACTGTATATAGCTGTTTACTAGCCATCTCCGCGGCAGGTGTAACTACGCTTATTTTAAGTTGTATCACAGCATAACTTCATTCAATTGATTTATAAGCTCCGGATATGTGAATTTTTTTTTTCTAGTATAGCATGAAAAGCTATACACAAGTCATACATACCTTGCAAAATGTTGAAAGCTGCAGACATTTATTAAAACTGGAGCACAGGAAGAAGGTTCTGTTACCCATAACAACTGGATTCTGTCATTTTTTTGTACAGTTTAGAAAATTAATGTATAAATTAGTTGTTACGGGTGACAATGCATTTTCCTGTAATTCAGTGTTCAAAAATATCCCACATTGCAAATTAGATGTAATTGCATAGTTGCCTACTTTTCTGGAGTGTCCAGGAGACTCCTGAATTTTCAGAAGTTTTATCGGACTCCCGGGAGAGCAGGGCAACCTCCCGCATCCTACCCTCTTCGGGTAGGATGCGGGAGGTTGTGGGTAGGGGCGGGGCTAACCACGTCATCCTGGCGTGATAGACCGAAATTGGTAAAGTTTGGCAAGGTGCAAGGTCTAACAGCACGGTTTGCGTGGTCACGCCACCATAACGGAGCCCCCTCCCGGAGATCTTGTTGCCAAAGTTGGCAAGTATGTGTGATTGGGCAGTTATGATTGTGGCCAGGCCCGGCGCTCCCATTAGGCAACCTTAGGCAGTTGCCTAGGGCGCCGGGACCTGCAGGGCGCCGCTGACTAGATTTTAAAATCTAGTCAGCGGCTTGTGAGAGAATTGCAGCGGCGGCAGGGTGCCGCCGCTGTTTTTTAACTGTCCGCCGTCTTCTTCAGTGTGATGCGCCGGCTGCCCTGCGCATCTCACACATGATCACTGACGTTAGTCAGTGATCATGTGACAGTCTGTCCGGCGGCGTTCAGGTTCACACTGTCTGTGACAGACAGTGTGAATAAAGTTCCTACCCAACGCCCCCCTCTCCTCCCCTCCCCTCCCAGCAATCACTGCTCTGCTGAGCCATTAAAGGAGAGCCTCCCTGCATCTGCTGACCAGTCTCAAAAACGGTGAGTATATTTAATTTAATTTTTTTTTGTAGTATTAA
The DNA here is from genome assembly GCF_038048845.1 of Mixophyes fleayi. Taxonomy (NCBI): domain Eukaryota; kingdom Metazoa; phylum Chordata; class Amphibia; order Anura; family Limnodynastidae; genus Mixophyes; species Mixophyes fleayi. The sequence continues at coordinate 340,183,436 of NC_134403.1, forward strand.
TTTTTTTTTTTTCTTTAAAAAAAAGGGATACCCAAAGGTAAAATTATAAAGTGTGGAGGGGAAAAAAAATGTTGGGTGTGGGATTTCATTATTATTTTGCACTTTATGCTCCATCTTAGATTTAAAAACTATGGTGGATAAAATAATTATTTTATTGCACCTCATGATCTATATTTGACTTGCTGCAAGTCAAAAATAGAGTATGACGTGCCAATAAAATAATTATTTTATCCACCATAGTTTTTAAATGTAAGATAGAGCATAAAGTGCAAAATAATCATTTTTCTCCCACATAGCTTGACAAATAAATATAGAGCATGAGGTGGCAAATAGTAATTTTTCAATGGTATAAAAATTGCCACGTCATACTCTATATTTGATTTGCAAACTATGCGGTGGAAAAATGACTATTATTTGGCACTTCATGCTATATATTTGATTTAAACACTATGGTGGATAAAATAATTATTTTATTGGCACCTCATGCTCTATATTTGACTTGCAATCTATGGGGTACAATTTCTACACCATAGTTTGCAAGTGACGCAGAGGGGGTCCAGTGGTGTGGTTCAGAGGGGGGTGCAGTGGTGTGATGCAGGTGTCCTGAAATCTAACACCTGGATACCTCCCCTCTAGAAATCCTGTGTCTGCAGTGGAGTCTGGACAGTGTTCTGCATCAAACATCATGGCATCTGGACCGCTGGAGAAGGTAAGGCTAATTTTTATTTTTTTTTAAACACAAATGCACACAGTCGAGTAGGTAAGGGTCTGTGAGGAAGGTATTTGGTGTGTTTGCGAGGAAGGGGAGGGGGGGGGGGGGGGGCGGTATCTTGAAATTTTGCCTAGGGCGCCGAGAACCCTAGCACCGGCCCTGATTGTGGCACTTGCATTAGTTCATTTGAGTAAAGGTGAGAATCCTGATTCAGACATGCTAGGAATGTCTATACATATTGCCAGCCTAGACCAGGATTTTGCATTAGTAGTAAGTGTCGGACTATGGACATGACTTTGCGTACAGTGAAAAACCCTATAGACTATAACATGACATCATTTAAATGCTGCCCCTAAAATAATTTTAAACATGAAAAGCTATAACAACTAATGTATTATCTATAAAAAAGAAGAGCAGGAATAAATAACCATAGATACATACGTTGCATTGTAGGTAATAAAGCTAACACTCCACACCTACTCAAGATGTTACTTTGTCGCTTATAATATTAGCCCCGTAGTCGTCACATAACTGAGATTCCACAGGAACTTGATACATGTAGGAAAGTGCCAGTTTTAATGTATTTACATTTGAAGCTCGACAGTAAAAAGGTGATAATTTGTGTTTTAAAAATATATTAACTTTTTTTCATTAATACTTCTTATTTTAGGATGGTGTGATTGTGTGGTATCTGACTAATCTAGAGCGGTGGTTTTCTCTGCTCCCTCTCTGAATATCTATCACTCTCTCCCATCTAACCCTCCAGTCAGGGGCATAACTAGACATTTGTGGGCTCTATAGAAACATTTTGTAGGGGCCGACATGTACCGCCCATTGGTGAAAAACTCACAAACACATAGAACTTTGACAGGGAATTTGTGCCCCTCCCAGAGGTCGGCTACACAACAACTGTACCCCTTTCACCTATGGTTGATGTGCCCCTGCTTCCAATATCTCTTTCCCCTAATGATGTTTTCCTTCACATTGTCCTTTTTCAATGCTTGTTTAGAGCTATTCATATATTGGACTGAACTGGACACAATGGAATCCTGCTGAACTCCAGGAAGTGCACCATAAGCACCATCAAGTGTGGGGACATCACTAACTGGGAAATGATTACAAGCAGCATGAATATTCTAGATATTCAAGATCAAGTTTACAAGTCTGCATATCAGTACTGAACAGTCTATCCATATTACATGAGTGATGTTCTAGCTACCTCTTGTCCAATCAGCATATAAATAAATAGACACTAAACAACAGCCATTCTGGATCAATCAATTGGTGGACCTAGTTTTGCACTTGCGCTGTTATTGCTGCTGCATAAACTTGCAATATTGGTCAAAATCATATTTAAAATAAATCAAAGAAGAGTGACTGGCCAACTGGTTATAGATTGGCTAGAGATTGCATACTCCCAGCTGTACCTGTGGTACTACAGCCTACTCCCTGTTGTACCTGCCACACTGCAGGCTACTCCCTGTTGTACCTGCCACACTGCAGGCTACTCCCTGTTGTACCTGCCACACTGCAGGCTACTCCCTGTTGTACCTGCCACACTGCAGCCTACTCCCAGCTGTACCTGCCACACTGCAGGCTACTCCCTGTTGTACCTGCCACACTGCAGGCTACTCCCAGCTGTACCTGTGGTACTACAGCCTACTCCCTGTTGTACCTGCCACACTGCAGGCTACTCCCTGTTGTACCTGCCACACTGCAGCCTACTCCCAGCTGTACCTGCCACACTGCAGGCTACTCCCTGTTGTACCTGCCACACTGCAGGCTACTCCCAGCTGTACCTGTGGTACTACAGCCTACTCCCTGTTGTACCTGCCACACTGCAGGCTACTCCCTGTTGTACCTGCCACACTGCAGGCTACTCCCTGTTGTACCTGCCACACTGCAGCCTACTCCCAGCTGTACCTGCCACACTGCAGGCTACTCCCTGTTGTACCTGCCACACTGCAGGCTACTCCCTGTTGTACCTGCCACACTGCAGGCTACTCCCTGTTGTACCTGCCACACTGCAGGCTACTCCCTGTTGTACCTGCCACACTGCAGCCTACTCCCAGCTGTACCTTCCACACTGCAGGCTACTCCCTGTTGTACCTGCCACACTGCAGGCTACTCCCAGCTGTACCTGCCACACTGCAGCCTACTCCCAGCTGTACCTGCCACACTGCAGGCTACTCCCAGCTGTACCTGCCACACTGCAGGCTACTCCCTGTTGTACCTGCCACACTGCAGGCTACTCCCTGTTGTACCTGCCACACTGCAGCCTACTCCCAGCTGTACATGCCACACTGCAGGCTACTCCCAGCTGTACCTGCCACACTGCAGGCTACTCCCTGTTGTACCTGCCACACTGCAGCCTACTCCCAGCTGTACATGCCACACTGCAGCCTACTCCCAGCTGTACATGCCACACTGCAGGCTACTCCCTGTTGTACCTGCCACACTGCAGGCTACTCCCTGTTGTACCTGCCACACTGCAGGCTACTCCCAGCTGTACCTGCCACACTGCAGGCTACTCCCAGCTGTACCTGCCACACTGCAGGCTACTCCCAGCTGTACCTGCCACACTGCAGGCTACTCCCAGCTGTACCTGCCACACTGCAGGCTACTCCCAGCTGTACCTGCCACACTGCAGGCTACTCCCAGCTGTACCTGCCACACTGCAGGCTACTCCCTGTTGTACCTGCCACACTGCAGGCTACTCCCTGTTGTACCTGCCACACTGCAGGCTACTCCCTGTTGTACCTGCCACACTGCAGGCTACTCCCAGCTGTACCTGCCACACTACAGGCTACTCCCAGCTGTACCTGCCACACTGCAGGCTACTCCCAGCTGTACCTGCCACACTGCAGGCTACTCCCAGCTGTACCTGCCACACTGCAGGCTACTCCCAGCTGTACCTGCCACACTGCAGGCTACTCCCTGTTGTACCTGCCACACTGCAGGCTACTCCCTGTTGTACCTGCCACACTGCAGGCTACTCCCTGTTGTACCTGCCACACTGCAGGCTACTCCCAGCTGTACCTGCCACACTACAGGCTACTCCCTGTTGTACCTGCCACACTACAGGCTACTCCCAGCTGTTTGCACAGAGAAATATTGACACTTGAATATAGTACAGAAATCTGCTCTCTTATCTTCCGTGTGTTTTTATATGAGATGCAAAGTGTCTGTTTAATACCAAAGTACAATAATTGTCATTTTATAAAGGGAGAAAAAAAAAGGCAACAGCTTTGCACAGACATACTGTACAGTAGTCAGGACTATGCTACAGAACCAGAGCACTATAGCTTCCAAATGGCAATAGTGTGCATACTGTAAGTGATTCCATACACATGCAGTAACACCTTAGCAGATAGATACATATCTGATCGAAAAATGTGATATAATGCCATGGACGGGATCTGCTCAAACCACAGCCATCCAGAGTACAGTAATGCCCCTTCCATGCTGGACACATCCCTTGGTGCCAACGGACATTGGAACCGATGCCGCTAAATGTACTTCTTTGCCTTGTATAAACCTTTCTGAATGATGGTAACAATATTCATAAGTGCCAATGACGGACATGATTGAAAATAAAATAAAAACATTAATTTTGTATTTTATTGTTTTTAGTCACATGCAAATCTTTACAAACACAATCATTTAATGTATATCTACAAAACAATTAATGTAACACCATAGTGTAAAATTTCAAATCCAAAAAGTAATGTAAAGAAAAACTAAATACTGTCTTTATATTTAATTTGCACATTGCACATTCTGGTACAGTTCAAATATTTTGCATGGTTTATTTACTTATTTACTTATTTACTATCCGATAAGAGGACCTTGCTCGCAAACGTACAACATTTATGATGATAGTTCATTATACTTCTGGTGTGTTTTGTATCCTATTGTGTTTGCTAAAGCAAAACTGTTGCAGAGCCCGGTTAACAATACCCTATTCTCCGGAAAAATCTCATGTTGTAATATATTGTGCTAGAAAAACAAGATAGAAGAGAGAACAGGGAAAGGAGAGTAACAGGAAGATTGATTACCAAGCTGCAATGTAAAATGATAGGATATTTCACAAATGTTCCAGCAAACTCACTGTCGCTCAATACATTTGATATCTATTTCCTAATTATTTAGCTGTCTGCCATCAGCTTGTTTTGATAACATCCTTCAGGACCAGAAATAGGAGCACATATGTGAATTGTTTGTACTCAAACCATCTTTCAAGATGGCTCTTGATTTAAGAGTATTTTCGTCAAATGTTATCAAAACTTACACTTCCCTGTACAATTGCTCCTTATGAAAGTCTAGTACCAGCTGTCACCATTGAAATACTAGCCCTTATTAGCCTGAAAAACTTTGCCAGTGAAACTAACTAGAGACTTTCCAATAACTATAAACACTCAGGCAAGTGGAAAGGAGGGGAAGGGGAAGATGACAGAATTGCAAACAGTACAGAAAGCCACCTTTCACAATACTATGGCTGTGTCCGAGGAGTAGAACTCCTTTGGGGGAGGACTTAGAAAGATGTAAAAACATTCAAATGTAAAAGGTTAAAGAAATGTCAGCGGGATCCCTCAAGAGTTTTTAATATGCATGCCATTAGATGTTTATATAGGACACTAACCAACAGACGTGTCAGAAATTAATGCCATGGTACTAATGTTTATTTTTTAGATTTAACGCAGCCGCATGCTGGGATGGCTACATTTATATACATTGATCATATGATTTGATAGTGAGCTAAGAGACATTGCACTATGATAGGGAATTATATATGACAGGCTTAGGCAAACTGTGTCTCTCTAGCTGAACTTGAAGCCCCGCAGCTTGTCCTCCGCAAGACATTGATTCCTAATCATCTCATCATCATCATTTATTTATATAGCGCCACTAATTCCGCAGAGCTGTACAGAAAACTCATTCACATCAGTCCCTGTCCCATTGGAGCTTACAGTCTAAATTCCCTAATATACACACAGTGGGGCATATTCAATTGTTAGAATATCCTGCCGCGTAAAACTACTACCGTTATTACGGTAATAGTAAGCTGGATTTCAGCTCGCGAGAAATCCAGCGACAAAACTACCGTAATAACGTTTTTTACGTGCACTACTACCGGAATAACGGTAATAGTGCGCGTGTCTCAAGATTTTCGGCGTTTCCGCCGACAATTGAATATGCCCCACAGACACAGAGTCTCTACACCATATACTTGTACTGAAAGGGTTTTAGAATTATATTCCAGCTCACTGTCATCCATGGACTGATTTTAATCTGAATGAATGAATCGTAGAATGCAACAGGTGCTAAATATTTATTGGCTAGTCTCCATGTGAATATTGCAGTACATCGATGCCATATCTCCCAACACTTAGTATTTTAAAAATTGCATATATTTGTTAACCAATTAATTTTTAATTGCAAATTACCTTTTTCTGCTCTCATCGCACTAACCTCCCTCATTTAAAACCACTGTTACTTCATTATCATACAGTGAAGAATCAATGCCCCTTGGCAGCCGAAGAGTTCACGGTGGTGGTGAATAGCATTAACAGCGCGTGTAATTGGCAACAGCCTGAGGTAGATGTTGGCAAATGGGAGATGGAGAAAGGGTGTGGATGACATTGCACCACAATACTATTAAAATTATTACTAATTTGCAGGAGGGATGTGTAGGGCACATGCTGGTATAATGCATGGAAGACGGTGGAGGGTTGTCAAGGTTTAGCCCGGGGGAAAGACACGATTTATTAGCCTATTTTAAAGGGAAAAAAAAGCAGTTGGCCCAGTGACCCAGCCCAAAGTAGCCCACTATGGGAAAAGTCTGGGGGGCAGAAGCCCCCTGCCCTCCAGCGCAGCCAGCCCTAGTTGGGTGGGCACACATACCCACAATTTTCAGGTATACCATATTATTTTGGTCTTAGGTTCATGTCTCTGTAAGCTGGAAAATCATCTTCCCACAGTAATTTTTTTAAAAAAACTATCCCAGCTTTTTTTCCAACACCAAATCTCAAAACCGCGATATCTATTCATTAGCGGAACATGTATCACCCATATTGTGGAAGCTTCAAGGTGATACTGACCTTGGACAGCTTATATCCAAGCTAGCGCAAAATGAAATAGTAGAAGCAAGAATATTATGAGATACTTCAGCAACATATCTATTCTAAAACTATAAGCAGGAATACTACCGTGGTATTTCTGAACACATTACATATTTCATTTTAAGTATGTCATCAAAAATCATCATTAGAAATACTGCCAGCTTTTCAGTTAGCCATGCACTTAATATGTTTGTTTTGTAATGTTCTTTTAACAATTCATTTTCAAAGTGCCTTTAAAATGACATTTGCCTATAAACACCATTTAAAAATGTTGGCTGTTCTAAACATGTCCAGACAATGGTACATTTGTTGAGCATGGTGATTAGCATAAATTCTTCAAATGCAGCAACAACTAAAAAAAAGTATATTCCAAAACGAATTGAATTCTGTGCAATGTGCAAACCAAATGGTATGGAGAGAAAATTGAGAGCACCAAATTAAATGCAAGACAAGTTCTTGCATGCATTAAGCTCCAATGTTTTTCTATGCATAAGCAGGCGTACAATGTCAGCTCAGCTTCCTTGATCAAGCATAATATCCCACAGAGCTCTTGTAGAGGACCAGATGAATGCAAAACACACAACTGTATTATTATTTTTTTCACGGTGCATTAACATCATTGGAATGAGCAAATATACTAGGTATAAAGAATACTTTTGTTCTCACATAGGTAGCAAAGTAAAATGTTATAAAAAAGTGAGAACTGGTTACATTCCTTCTGAATAATCAGATGAAGTGACAATAGTATACAGCTTAGCTGAAAGAAATTGTAGCTCTGAATAATTTTCATTGAAAGGAGGTATTTTATATAGTTATCATAAGACCATATATCACAATCTTGCTGTCTGTCAAACAGATCATTTATTTTTCTCTTTAGATGTAGCTGAGGGGTGGCGTGGTGTGCCTGGGGGATGGCGTGGTGTGCATACTTACCTACTTTCTTCAGCTCCCTTCCGGGAGCCAGCCAGTGGAGGGGGGCGTGAAGGGGCGGGGTGGCCGAAATCGCGTCATTTCGGCCCCGCCCCCTGTGACGTCATGACGCAAATTGCGTCATTTGACAGCGGGGGCGGGGCCAAACGCCGCGATTCACCGGGAATCGCGGCGTTTGGGATCTAATTCTGCCCACTTCACTAGGAAGTGGGGCACTTCCTAGTGAAGTGGGCAGAATTCGGGAGATTGCCACACTCGCCCGGGAGTCCGGGAGACTCTCACAAAATGCGGGAGTCTCCCGGACATTCCGGGAGAGTTGGCAAGTATGGGTGTGTCTGGGGGGTGGCGTGATGGGTGATGTGGCAGTGGGTGGCGTGATGTAGCTGTGGGGTGGCGTGATGTAGCTGAGGGGTGGCGTTATGGGTATTGTAACTGAGGGATGGTGTGATGTGTCTGGGGGGTGACGTGGTGGGTGATGTGACAGGGGGTGGCGTGATGTAGCTGAGGGGTGGCGTGGTGTAGCTGAGGGGTGGCGTGATGTAGCTGAGGGGTGGCGTGATGTGCCTGAGGGGTGGCGTGATGTGCCTGAGGGATGACGTGGTGTGTCTGGGGGGTGGCGTGATGGGTGATTTGGCAGGGGATTGCGTGATGCGTAATGTAGTTGAGGGGTGGCGTGATGTGGCTGGGGAGGGTGTGATAAATGTAATATTTTATTATAATGAATGTATTATATACTGCGTGATCTGTGTTCTGTACGGTGTTCACTTATTGCTTGCTTTTCCATATTTACATTTTCCAACAGCTCCTAACATTCCAGGATCCATGCTAGAATCCAGTACCAGGTTGTGATAGCTGCAATCACAGGTAGGTGAGAGTAACACAATTTTGATACATAATGGGGAGTTCAATTAGCTGCGAAGTGTCTCCGGGACGTCCGCGAGACACTTTGAGGCGGAGATTAGACAGAAATCTCCTCCCATATTTCCTTGCACCTCTATGGGGTGTGAGGGAAAATGAGTGGAGATTTCTACCGTATCGTAAATGTGCGCTGCACGATGTCTGCGTGTCACATCGCCGGCAATCGAATTTCCACCAATATGTCATGTCTAACGAAGTCCAGCCATGCCCATGTTGATCACGCCTTTTTGGATGCGCCGCCGCGGCATACAGGACCCTTGCTGCTCACCTGTGCGGGGGCCGGCCCAAAAAATTTGGTGTATTGGGCCCAAAATTTCTCTTGGCGGCCATGATCCTGTCCTACAGCCGCAATAACATGCCAGCATAACCCCCAGTGCAAGGTGCCACGTAACGTTTCTTATCAGTTCATGCAACGTAACACCCTGCGCCCATGAGACGGCGGGCACATATCACTGATAAATGTTAAGTAGCAATGCCACATCTAACCCAGGGTTATAAATCACCTTTCAGTCAACCTGTCATTTTATACAGCACAAGATGGAATGTAACCACTGTCTACAAGAGGTGAGTCGCATACACTGGCTAATGTGGCATAATATGATTATGTCCTTATGTCAGGTATACTAATAATTGGGGGCACTTATGTGTGACATAATATAAACTGGGGGCATTATTGTGTGGCTTAACACGAACATTTATTTGTTCCCATTACCATTAATATTATAATTTTAACGTGATGAAATAATATATATATATATATATATTATACACACACACACACACTACTGGCACACCTGGGCTTGAAAAGATTTTTGCCGGCGCACTGATAGAAGAAGGTTGCCTACCCCTTCGTTAGGCTTTAGTTAGATAGAAATGTTACTTTAAAATGCAGAAAAGGGCGTTACCACGTGGTTTATAGCTTAATAAACAGGGCCCTAATAGAGTATTGATGCACTTTTCTGCCATCTTGTAAATCCATCCATAGTTCTACCATTGAGCTCTGTTGAGAAGATATGGGTGGCTTGTAGAGCTTTCGTTTTCTCTGCCGTGATACCATGCGCCATTCAGTTGGCTTCAGTTAACATGCTCTAGGTATGGGCATTGCTCGTGTCAGGAGGGGGTGTCCTAAGATGTAGTTATAGGACCAAGGGGACATATTTTTGCTTTCCCTTTTGTTAAAAAACAATGGGGAGATTCTGATCACCAAATGTATCTATAGCAATGTAGCAGCGTTTGGCTTTGGGTGGTATATGATCTAGTTTTATTTAGTACATTGTGATTGTTTATTTCAAATATTTGCAAGTGCCTTCAATGTTTTCAGTTCAGTGTCTGGTAGGAACGTCTTCTGGAATAGTTGCAATCGCTGTGTATTTGTCTGTTATTCTCACCTTTCTACCTGGTGATTCCGCAAGTGACAGTTGAAATTATGAAGTACAGCTGAGCACTCTGCACAAGGACAGGTTGATTTGCTTCCAAAATAGAGACAGTGCTCCTGATTCACCAAGGAACGCTGCTTGATTGCTGCATTTTGCGTGAAATTATTCTGTGTATGCTCAGAAACTGACCGTCTGCCAGTGACCGTAAGTGCATGCAATTCAAGTTCGAAAGCAAATTACACTTTTGACAGCCTACGATATGAAGGGCAGATAGGAGGAGGGAACGGGCATATCCACATAGGCAAAGTACAGTAAGGGTTTGCCAAGTTCGAAAGCACGTATAATTGTTATATTCAAGTTCTGAACGTCTCTGAGGTTCGTGATTTTTAGCTGTATCATGTGCACCAGCTACAGGGCTGGTATAAGTGCCAATTAACAGAAATGATGGACGTGTAAAAAAAGCATTTAATGTACAGTAGGCATTAATAACATCTTGATATCTGTATTTCATGTTAAAAAAAAATAGTATTAACAGGTGTTAATGTATTTAATATTTTTTTTTAGATGCGTTCTGATGGGACTTTATATTGCACATATACATTGTGTGTACCCTGCAGTGCGTTCTGTTTTTCTGCATATAGCAAGTACCATATAACCAGAGCGTGCTTATAGCGGTTTGCAAATATAAACATCTCTTGAGCTCCATTTGTACTTGAATACAGGACTATGTGTCTGCAATTTTCATCCAATTTTTAAAAATGTAAATTGCCTTCACGTTGCGCTCCTTGATGAACCAGGCCCAGCATGAGGAGAGGATATACACAGGTTACATCCTGGTCTGGGCTACACATTAAGTCTTATTTCATAGAATGTGTCTAGCCATCATCTCTGCTTCTTACAGTCATTGCAGATAAGTAAATATCCACGGGGGTTATGATACTATTTGAAGATATCTTTTTGAAAACTTCTGAGGACTCAATCATCAAAGTCAAGGAGGAGCATCACACAACACATGCATGCCTGTGTTATACATTAAATATTAGGATATAAATAGAATTGTGTACTGCAATCTATTTATGTACACTGATGATGGTGGTGCAAGGCAATACCAAAAGGTAGCACCAAAACATCAATAGAATGAAATCATTATTCTAACATATACTACATGTAAGTAATGTTGCTCACATATCACTCTACACAGAGACAATTAGTACTTTCTCTAGCAAGTGAATTACATACATACAGTGATCAAGCATATTGAGATAATTAAGGATCGTGGGCAGGGGGTATCTGTTCCCCCTGGCCGGTCCCATAGTGGGCTACCTTGGGCTGGGTCACTGGACCACCTGCATTTTGTTCCTTTAAATTGTTCTTAATAAGCTGCTGAGTCGAGTCTTACCCCCCTAGGCTAAATCTTGCCAGTCCTCCCCTGCTAAGGATATAGTTATATAAGAAGATCTTTCTACAACTAATGTTAAGTGTACTGTGATCAACAACACAAAAAACTGCAGTGCATACGACCACTAAATGGAACAAGGCTAGGTACACACTGGCCCAATGATTGTGCGAAAAACCTCCAATCAGCCGACATCCGACCGTTTGGTCAAATATTGTGTGTGTATAGTGACACGATGATCTAAGGTCGTCCCAAAGTGTCGATCATCGTTTCATTTGGTTGGTCGTACTGTTTAATATTTTCTGACCAATCATGTAGTGTGTATGCCCTCATGCTCACGATCACCATAGAGTTTACAGAGTCGGGCTCTTTTCAGTCGATGCTAGCGATGAATGTCCCGGTGAATAAATGTAGAGAGTGCTGTAGAAGGAATAATTAATTTGTTTGTTCTGAGACAGAATGTTTAGTTTTAGAGTCACATAAGCTAACGAAAATTCGTTAGCATATGTGGATAACTATAACAAGGCAGTTTTAATCAGTGTGACATTGGGACAATAATGAATGAATGAATATTGAGCTGTCATTCTCTGAAGACTAGAGGACCAGATAAAGGACCAGATGAAGAACACAGATCTGAAGGTAAATCGTGTCAGTGTGTATGGATGAATCGTCAGACTGATCGGACCCTCAGTCGTAGGTACAATCGTTTGAGATAACACGTCGGTCGGAAAATTCTTCAGTGTGTACCTAACCTAACACTGTATTGTGTGATGAGACCAGAATGTCCATCAAAATAAATAAAATGTCATAAAACCATATTTAACAGCTATCAGAAACCAGTATTTGAGATTATTCAGAAAACTTAAGTTACCATCATCAGTGGAACAAAGAACAGTCATGAACCCTTGCAGACATACTGAAGGCCTCTGGGAAATAACAGTTCTGATAGTCCTTGCAGTAGGGTGTTGTCCTATTTCAACATAGATATCTTATGTACTTTTTATAGCCCTGGGAGAGTTTATAACCATAATATGCATTATTCATTGCTCTTTATCAAGTTACATAGTGAGGATCCATTTACAGTATAAAATACACCTATTTTCAGAAAATTAATGATGACAATTATAATAGAAAGGCAAAGTATTAAGAGCCAAACCTAACTATAGAAATAGTAAACAGTTCATCCAAACATCTGAGACTGTTCTAAATGAAAACTTGGTAACAAACTTGATAGCACTATAAATAACCACACATTTTGTATTATACTTTAGTACCATAAAAGTCATATATTTCAAATGTATCCCACTACTGTACTTGCAGATGCAGCTGAGTTCAGATATGGATGAGTGCATATAATTAAACAAACGTGAAGAACTGACAGCCATCCCTGTTTATTAAACTGCACAGTGAGTATTGACTTACAACATAGTAGAAGCTGTTATGATTGCACTGGATCACTCTTTTATCCAGTTTTCTACCTCTCATATAGGGTATAGACTCATAATGAGCTTCTGTAGATGGTGCTTTCTCAGTTTACTGAATTGTTTGTGTCGTAGAGTCAGACAAAGACTAAGCACACTGAGATGCTGGAGGATACAACAAGATATGAAGATCTCTCTCCAATCAATGAAATTCAAATAGCTCTAGTCAATCTGAGCAAAATAAAAAAAATACATGTGTCTCTTAACAGCAAGACATAGCAAAACCAACCCTATATAGCATACTTGCCAACTCTCCCGGAATGTCCGGGAGACTCCCGAAATCCGGGTCGGTCTCCCAGAAGATCAGGCACTTTTCCTGATTCCCGGCCGGCTCTTCAAATTAAATGGAGGGGGCGGGGCCTAGTGGTTTAGTGTATGTGTCATTGTGGCCCCGTCCCTATTTTTATTGGTCCAAAAAAGTGATGATGGCTTTAGGGGCGGGGCTAACGACACCATTCTTTGAGACCCACACACCCACCTGTCTCCCGAACCTCCCGAGACACAAGTTGATAATGTTGGTAACTATGCTATATAGTAGTACAATAAAAGTATGAAAACATGGTAGGAGAGGGTTAGTGGCGGGAAGTCATTGAGGAAAACATTACTGTGTGCCAATTACTCAGTTTCAAACTAGATGTATAGGGCTTATGTGAGGAGACCAGAAAATAAGAGAAATGCATAAAATGTCATAAAGCCCACAGTTAACAGCCATATACAATATAACTAATTGACACCCCTATTTCAGAAAACCATTCAGAAGATTTGATTCTTTATGATAAGAGCAAGAACTTAAATAAGTATTATTATTATTATTATTATTATTATTAATAATAATAATAATATTAAAGTTAATGTGTAAGTTGCAAAAGAGTGATTTCATCGCCACAGAGTGGGGGAAACGGCGTACAACAACAGGAATATTCAGGGTAGGCAAAATTAATTCAGACATGAAAACAAAGGGCAGGGAGGATCCTAAAGAGAACTTACAAAGTAGTTGGAACATTATTAAAATGTAAGATTTGACGCTTTAGTCCATTCTTCTACTTTCTACATATCACCACACATTTCTTTTACCCCTTATGGAGTACTAGCCCAATTACAGTTATCCCAATTATCTGTGTAGACTGTAAGTAACATCACTAATGAACACATTAACCAAATAGGACCCATGACTGTTCTACTAGTAACCAGGGGCCTGATTCATTAAGGATCTCAAATGAAGAGGATACTCATTTCAGTCTCCTGGACAAAACCATGTTACAATGGAAGGGGTGCAAATAAGTGTTCTGTTTTACACATAAGTTAAATACTGACTGTTTTTTCATGTAACACACAAATATCAACTTTAAATTTCAGTGTACAAATAAGCTATCAAGTACTTGTATGTTACATGAAAAAACAGGCAGTATTTAACTTGTGTGCAAAACAGAACACTTATTTGCACCCCTTCCATTGTAACATGGTTTTGTCCAGGAGACTGAAATGAGTATCCTCTTCATTTGAGATCCTTAATGAATCAGGCCCCAGACCTTCATCTGAGCTTACACCATTCACTACTGCGCTCTCTCCCCGGCCCTTTATCCAGATGAAAAACTACAAACACCAAAAATGATGTCGACCATAGAAATTGCTGAGTTTGTAACCACAAATTGTGTGAGTATTTGAACAAACATATGACAGATCGCCAATCATCGCTGTTTATCAAAATACACAAAACACTCTACAGCTAACATTATCCCTCTGGTTCACTCTTTACTGTAAACTGGATGCACAGATGATCAGAGTTGTTTTAGCAAAATAATGAGGCACAGGGAGAATCCCAATCACCTATAATATATCACAGATATAAAACAGAACTTCTAAAGATGACGCCTTTTCAATCCTCTGAATTGCTCCATATTATATTATTATTACTATTATTATTATTATTAATAAAAATTATGAAGTATCAGCATACTCCATAGCACTATACAATTGGTATTGTAAAACGCGCTGGGGAATTCAATTGGCCGCGTTACTGTAAAAAGCAACGCGGCCTGTGCACTATTACCGGTTTTACAGTAATAGTGCGCTTACAGTAATAGTGCGCTTAAATATCGTTATTACGGTAGTTTATACGCCAGCTTTTTGCTTGCAGCTCCCTGAGCTGTCAGCAGAAAGCCGGGATAATATTACCGTAATAATGGTAATGGGTATAACGCGGCAGTACTTCGAGGGGAATTGAATTCCCCCCTTTGTCAAATAAGAAAACAGTAATCAAATACAGTGAGAAGATGCCGAAGGATACAATTAGATATGGAGATCTTTTTTTAACTGACTTTAAATATCCCCTGTTAGTCCACCACAACATAAAAAGTTGTGCTTCTGACATATGATGCACTGTTCACTTTGAATTTGTATCACTAAACAGAGGTGCCTTGGCACTGTGAAAACAAAGGGTGACAAAAGTTCAACAAGAAGAAATATTAGTGTTCCAAAAATCAATTTTGGATAAAAACGTGTGATACTTGTCAATGAAACATATCAACAACATAAAACATCATATAAATATGTATTGGCACAGCAGAGGGATGAGAGAAGGATAGAGACTATACTAGGATAGAAGAATAAATATGTGACACTATTCCAAAACCCCTGTTTCAGCAACAAATGTGTTAGAAAACCGTATCGTTCAAGAAATACATGAGATTCCACAAAGGCCATATTTAATACCTACTGAGGAGACCTTTCAGAAAACTCACTAGTGACAAATATAATTACAAACAACAGAAAAATAAGCACTATGATTATGGCTCAGCTAAGCACCATATATGACTCACGGTTGTACAAAGAGCAAACTAAGAAATACATATTATACTACAGAGCTGGTTAAACTATTTGCAAGAAATAATACCTTTGTAGAAACATTACTATGTAAATAAATTTAGACTAGTACAGTTGTTCCACTTATAAATGGAAGCGATAGTATCATATTTAAGAAACTTGAACTTAGTTAACAAATAACATATACACTAGGGCAGAGGTAGGCAACCTGTGGCTCTCCAGGTGTTGTGAAACCAAAAATCCCAGCATGCTTTGCCACCTATCTGCTGGTTATCTACTGGCAAAGCATGCTGGGACTTGTAGTTTCACAACACCTGGAGAGCCGCAGGTTGCCTACCCCTGCACTAGGGGGTAAATGTATCAAGCTGAGAGTTTTCCGGTGGGTTTGAAAAACCAATCAGATTCTAGCTCTCATTTATTTAGTACATTCTACAAAATGACAGCTAAAATCTGATTGGTTGCTATAGGCAACATCTCCACTTTTCAAACCCACTGGAAAACTCTCACCTTGATACATTTACCCCTAGGTCAACCTATCACCCATATCTTCATTGCCACTGGAGTTATATGAAAATTAGAGGTAGGAACAGGATTCAGTAGTAGTTCTATCATTGCTTATAACTATTTATAGAGAGACACCATATTCCATTCATAAAACTTAATAAAAATACATTTTAGCATATTTTAGGGAATTTTTACACTTTTGGACAAAAAGTAAACAAAGTAACATGAATCTTCCTTTAGTTTTGTAACACACAATAAAATAAACAAATTCTTAGTTGGTATACTATTGTAACTTTGTTTAGAGTATTAGAAAGTACTTACATCCATACGAGTGGTTACATAAAACTTAGAATCATATTACAATGATGTGCTAAAATGTTCTACTACTGTAAGTTGGAAATATATATGATAAGATATGCCTTGCCCTGAAGGAACAACTAATTTATGTCGAAAGACATGAAGGCCAAGAAGT
Source organism: Mixophyes fleayi (assembly GCF_038048845.1). Lineage (NCBI taxonomy): Eukaryota > Metazoa > Chordata > Amphibia > Anura > Limnodynastidae > Mixophyes > Mixophyes fleayi. Next base: position 340,200,170 of record NC_134403.1, read on the forward strand.
TGAGGTGCCATATTTTAGCAGCTATGAGACACGGCTATTTAAGTAGACCATTCGTTCGTTAGTGTCCACCATTAACAGCAAGACAAAGAAACATGAAAACATCATCATGAGATTCATTATAATGAAGCTGTCAATATATAGTTGATAGAATCTCTGCAACAATATAACGTGAAAAAAAAATAAAAAAATCTATTTTATTAACCCTTTCCCTCCAAAATATAAAAATAAAAACCTCAATAGCTCAAAGATCACACAATGAACCTATATCTACAGATATAACACCAAAGGAGATACATGAGAAGGAGTAGAAGGTAAATTAGTAAAAACATGACATGAAGGTTTAAAGTATTGAGAGATATTATTAGTTAACAGTGACATGTCCTCATATATTTCTGATATAACATATTTTTAATTCAGACTGTATGTCTATCTGCCTATAAGGTAAAATTGTATTATAATGTAACGCTACTGCAGCTACTCACAACATTATTACATTTGTGTGGGATATACAGTATTGGGTGTTCTTAGATCTGACAATGGCTCAGTAGAACTTTAACTTTCATTACTGAAAACCATACAAGAGTTCTGTGTTCTTTAATGCAATATTAAAGCTAATGGAAGACATTTGAAAATAATATATGTTATAATTGATTTCCTACTTATGGCTCTCTATACAGAATAAATCAATAAGTATCGAGTGTTGTTTTATTGGTATAAAGTGGCTCATTATTACCTTGACAAGTGAAACCTCGCTCTTCAAATCCAGGGTTGCACAAACACTTCCCGATGGGCACGAGCCATTCTCCTTCTGTGCTGCAGTACATTTTCGGTGGATCTTCTTCTTTGGAATGATTGACACAAGAACCTCTCACCTCCACCAGAGATTGGGAGTCCATAGGTACAGTGTCGGGAAACATGGCTAAATTCTTCACAGTGAAAGGACACTTTTTGAAATATACCCGCACAGATACTAAGGCAACGCAGGCACCGACGTCCTGAAAAGCCAAATACAGTCCTTTCTTACTGATAGGCCCCACTTCCCGAACCTCAGTGTTTAATTTCAATATTCGATCTCCAAGGTCCATTTGGGTGAAGCTTTCATCAGCTGCAATAGTGTCGATCTTTGTAAACTGATGCTCTCTGAACTTGACCCCATGGTCCTCGTCCGACTCCCAGTAATAAAGGTTAAATGTTTCTTTGCATGTTCCCAGCACAAGTGGGATGCTGTTGCAGTCTCGTAATGTGAACTTTAGCTCAACGTAGATCTTTTGAGCTGTGTTGCGGGGAATCCAGTTTGTCCTAAGCCAGTTGTTTTGATTGTGGTCCATGACATTGCAAACTTGGTAGGTTCTTATCGGAGTGTAATGCTCATCGACTCCACTAATTTCTTCCCACTGAAAACAAAGATATGAAGAACAAGAAGTGTCAGTGTATGCAAAAAAAAAACCCTTGAAATACATGGAGAGGAGAGAAGAAATTTCACAACCAGCAAAGGAAGGGTTCTTTACAGTAAGGGCAGTCAAGATATGGAATTCATTGCCAGGGAAGGTTGTGATGGCAGATTCAATAGATATGTTTAAGAAAGGGTTAGACAAATTTTTAGCGGAACAATGTATCTAGGGATACCACCGATAATTGAAATGAATTGATAGAAGTGGATATAGGGTAAAAATAAGACTGCAACATTGGGTCTGGGGGGGGGGGTTTCACAATTGAAACAGATTGGCGGTTGCTTACTCTGGATCAATTTCAAATCTAAGTGCAGGATCGCAGGAGATCCAAAATAGGTTGAACTTGATGGGCTGGTGTCTTTTTTCAACCTCATCAACTATGTTACTATATATACACGATTCCACCAGATCATTTACAACTATTTTATTGAACAAGCAGAGGTAAAAGTGGACAGACCTATTCTAAGGGGCGTATTCAATTGTGAGTGTTAATGCTGAAAAACGAGCGCTCGAAAAATATTACCGTTTATATGGTAATATTGCGAGCGAAAAGCGTTAATACGGTAGTTTACGCGCGGAATTTCAGCTCGCAACTCAGGGAGCAGCGAGCTGAAATTCCGCGAGTAATTACCGTATTAACGCTAAGATTTTTCGAGCGCTCGTTTGTTAGCGTTAACGCTAACAATTGAATACGCCCCTAAACATTGAATTAAAAAAAATCCCTTGTGACAATGAATATACAGATTGCAGAGATTGGCACTTAAACGATTGTAGAAAACATACAACTCCTATCAAGTCAAACAAAACTAATGGAAATCTTATTTTATACCAAAAAAAAAACATTGGAAGGATTGAGTAACCAAAATGCTGGAGCTTAAGTGACAACACCCCCTTGTTAAGATGTGTACATGTTATATACAACATTTTCATTAGAATATATGTGGGTGATAAAAACAAAGAGGTCAATGATGTACCATTATTCAGAAAAAAAAAAAGAAAACAGACTATTCAAATGGAAATACATGTATACATTATATAACTAAATAAAAGCATGACTTCAGTAGACATACCACAGTGCATTAGCAATAACTAATTGGAAATGTTCTGAAGCAAAATATTATACATTATTTATATAGTAGACTAGTAGTTTGTCTCAGAAACGCTAATTTTAAAAATTACAATTATGTCCCCATGTTATGTTTCCAATGGACCAAGAAAGACAAATTTAAATACAAGGAAAGTATAATATGAGGGAGACATCTAAAAACTACAAAATCTTCTATTAAAATAACAGTATAAACACTAGGAATTTTGCAATGTGTATTTACCAGCCTGTAAAACCAGAGAATGTAAAATGGGAGTTTGACTTTATATACCTTTACGATCACTTTATGGCAGTATAAATGGTCCATTTTTATGGTCTAGAAGTCCATGTGTTAGCTAGTTTCAAGTGGACGGGGCTCAAACTAACCTCTAGCCGATCGGGGTATTATAACGCCCTGTCATCCATCTAGCATACAATCTAGATGGGTGAAAAAGCTCCTATCGTGTATAAGTTTCAAATAAATTATAATTATAATAATTTACAATAACCAACTGGTAAAAATGTGAACCGTGTTATAAAAGGCAAAACATATTTTTTCAGCTATATTTTACACCAAAGGAATGTGTTCTCTTCTACACTATCAGGATACAAAGTCCCACTGAGACCAAAAATTCTTTTTGGTTACCATGATTAATCATTTAGTCTGACCTTGTCAAAAGAGTACAATATGGCTTCTGAGACAGAGGCACCAAGCCCCAATGAGCTCATAGAGTAATGTTGATATGATATGTATGGTGTTTCCAGCTTGAGAAACATTGTAAAATAACATTTTAAGGGGTGGGTTGGGGGGGTGGTGGTTAGCAATGAAATTTACAAATATATAAGGCACAAAATGATTTTAAAAAAAATGCATATTTTTATCACAATGACGTGTATTATTTTTCTTTTTCTAGTTTATAATGATACCACACAATGTATTTACAATAGGAGCAGAATTTAGGAGTTCATACATTGTTTAAGACTCAAATGTAATTTCTACCTACTACTAGGAATAGCTTCACACGATCACATGATCAAATTACTAAATAATTCACCATTGACAGTAATTGATCACATGATCAAATTACTATGTAATTCACCATTGTCAGTAACGGAGTACTGACCAATACTTGTTTTCTGATAGCAGAATTATTTAGCAAAAAGAGTTTTAGCAATTTATCCATTACTTTTCCATTCATTTCAACTTCTTTTGTTGTTCAGTCTTGTAGGTATTCAGTATTGTAGGTTTTTTTATTTTCACTTGTTCTTCCTATAAATTGTCTATTTGGTTTTCACTTGAATTTTGTTGGTTGCAAGGTCACATTAAAGGTTTAAAAGCTCTGACATGATTTATTCTGATTTTAGGTGTCACATCACAAACACCTGCAGTATGGTGATGTGCATTGAGGGTGTGTAAACTTTTCATATGCACTGTACAAGCATGAAGCCCTAAAATAGGCCCAGGGTCACATAAAAAATGCATTGCACCAGCCTGACTCTACTTTCTTGCTTTATAATTTACCCCCAAGGCTTTATTAACTGTTACTACATAAATAAATACGTGTAAAGGAACACTCTTTTTCTTTCGGTGGATGTAAAAAAAAAAATGTTTGAAGTATGAAAATGATGATAAAAGTTCAAGTTTCAGCCTATTGTGTTATATTTACAGTGCTGGAAAGTATTTGAAACCTACGAACTCTGAGCTGAACAATGCTGGAAAAAAAACAAACAGCTGGCTCTGTTCAGTATGGCAGATATCCAAATTCTAAACATCTCATTTGTATAACGTGGTATCTTGCCAGCTGTTTAATATTCACAGCTAATAAATATAAAGGGACACGTTCGTCTATTTCTTAAATGGGCATCCTCAAAAGGGGACTTCAATTGTTGCAAATTCAGACATAACAAAAAGATAAAAAATTATTGTTCTAGAAGGCGGGAAACTTGTAGTATGGGCTTTCGCCGCTAGTTAAATGTTTGCAGAACCATTCTGAGCCAGTATGCCTGCTGAGATTGCGGGAGGAAGGTAGCGTTTGACTCCAGTCCTTTTATTGTCAATGACTTATTCAATCTTTCGCCTATATTTGTGATGGCTGATTCACACGAAACAACGTGCTGCTGTGAAATTTTGTTTTCTTTTTGGAAAAAAAGCAGCAGAAATGGTTGTTATGCTACAAGCAGCATACAAGGATGCTGTCATGAGAAAAACATAAGTTTACGAATGGTTCTCTAGTTTCAAACAAGCTGAAATGTCAATTGACAATCAAGCTCGATCCGGATGTCCTTGTACGGCCTGAACAGAGGAAAATGTGATGAAAATTGTGCACTCAGAATTTGTACCCCAGGGTCAAACAGTCATCCAAAGGTTTTATTTGTAAGTTTTGAAAAGGTTGCGTCACGATTTGAGGAAAAAAGTCCTGATTTGTGACAAACAGGTGACTGGTTCTTCCATCATGATAACGCACCTGCCCACACAGCGATGTGTGTTAAGCAATTTTTAGCCAAAAACAACATGATACCTTTGTCTCACCCACTGTATTCACCCGATCTTGCCCCATGCAACTTTTTTTTTATTTCTTCGGATGAAAAGAGACCATAAAGGAAAACGTTTTGCTGATATTGAAGAGGTGAAACAAAAAAGGCAAAAGTACTAAAAGGCATAAACGATGATGAGTTTAAAAAATGTTTTGAGCAATGGAAAAAACACGTTTGGACAAATGCATTGATTCAAGGGGAGAGTACTTTGCAGGTGACAGAAGTTTTAAAATGTACAAATAAATACACTATTTTTTATAAATTGATTCTGGTTTCTTTTGGGTACCCCCTCGTATGTATGTGTGTATATATATATATATATATATATATATATATATATATATACACACATATATATACACACATGCACACACATAAATATTGAATGTCACTTCTCATTCTAGTTGCAAAGCTTGTGCCAGTAGACTACCTATGAGGAGTCTTTTTTCAGATGTTCCAAACCTTATAACTATATTGGAAATATATATAACTATAAAATGGATAGTAATTTCAGCAGTGGTTGATGTGGAAATTTAGAAATGGAGGTATGGGCATTTAAAATTGGCGGTATGGAAATTGTAAATTAATTGAATGTGATAGTTTTACAATGAGGGCAGCAGAAGAAGTGGCGGTATACTACCGGCATACCACCATATAACTGCCCACTTCCACCACCGGCAGTTTGTTAATTGCATATTGCATTGGATATGTGACCGACCAATATTCCTCATTGCATTCTGAGACTACCACAGCACTGGAGATACAATGATTGTTACACAGGACTCGTGCAACCATTTGCTATAGAAATTTAAAGTGTTATGTAATTTATGCAGTTTTACATATTTTATAATCAAATAGATAATCCTATAAGCAATGAGAATTTGTGTAAAAGATTCAGAAAACAGAAAATCCCCAGTCTTGTTAAGAGGGCACCATTAATTAATAAATGCCTTATGTCCGTTTTTGCGTTCTGTACCCCCTTAAATGCCTTGAAAAATTTCCATAAAAATGACGGATGAAAAAAAAAAATTGCCAAACACCCTGCACTGATAATTAAACCATATGAAGTGTGTAATAAACTGACATAACACTTGAGTTTTCATAGCTAAAGGCAGCGGCCAAAATCCACAAGATACATAGAAGAGTGTGAATAACTTTTCACCAGATAATTCTCACTTTCAGTTTAAGTTAATTGTGTCTGGTTAATTCATCATAACTCCAAGTAACTGTACAATAGCACAACAGGCGTATTATAAACGTGATTGTGGCAATTAATTATTACAGAAACTGCTGTGGGTACCCCCAATTTTGGAAACATGAAACTTAGACTTATTGATTGCCATTTACAGTATATTAAACCACCACTGAATTATTACAGCATTGGAATAATTCCCACTCCACATTCATTAGGAGCCATATTAATTTTCATAATATAATGTTTGGAACTGAGCATATTATTTGTGGATTCTTACAAATGTTCACTTTGGCACCTCTATCAACATTATACAGTATTTGATTTCCATTCCAATAGAGAGCAAACTGGTGATGATATTGTACAAATAGTGAATGTGCAAAACCTGCTAAACCACTGTGCTAGTGACTGCAAAATAAAATTGTACTTTTCATCAAAATGTGTTGTTTGAAGGGTACCTGTCACGTCACCCACTTATGGTGGAGGCAGTCGTTTTGTTGGATGGATTACAAAGGAAAAATAGGCGCTGAACTAAACAAAATGTAAAAATCACAAGATTCAGTTTTGTAATAAACTTTTGTCGCTGCAAATTGGGTAAAATTTGCTTTGTTGGATAAACCAATTCATGAATATGCATTAACTGACTGGGAATCACAGACATCACTGAGGGAGAACTCACTGCCTGAAAGTGAAATGATAGGCTGCATTCTCAGTGACGTCACTAATTCCTAGTGAAATGATAAGCTGCATTCTCAGTGACGTCACTAATTCCTAGTGAAATGATAGGCTGCATTCTCAGTGACGTCACTAATTCCTAGTGAAATGATAGGCTGCATTCTCAGTGACGTCACTAATTCCTAGTGAAATGATAGGCTGCATTCTCAGTGACGTCACTAATTCCTAGTGAAATGATAGGCTGCATTCTCAGTGACGTCACTAATTCCTAGTGAAATGATAGGCTGCATTCTCAGTGACGTCACTAATTCCTAGTGAAATGATAGGCTGCATTCTCAGTGACGTCACTAATTTCTAGTGAAATGATAGGCTGCATTCCTAGTGACACCACCAAATTATAGTATGGGGGAATTCAATTCAGCCACGCTAAACGCAAGCAAAAAAGCCGGCGTTGAAATAACCGCACTAAAGGTAATTGTGCACTATTACTGTAGTAACGGTAATAGTGTGCAGGCCGCATTACTATTGACAGTAACACAGCCAATAGAATATACATATATATACATCCATATATATATATATATATATATATATATATATATATATATATATATATATATATATATATATATATATATATGTGTGAGTCTTATATGTGTTTTATATGCAAGTCTGATCTGTCTGACATTAGTAATTGCTCAATAAACATGACCTCATATTTCTGTCCCGTGACTCATTTTGAAAGTGTTTCATGAGGAAATGCATCACAGTCAATAAACCAAACACACCTAGATATGAGATCGCATCATATAATGAACCTTTTATATATTGAGATATTTTTTTATGCAATTCTTATTTCTCCACTCATACCAAAGTATTCTTTTATCAAGAGTCTTCTCCTTATCTAGTCATCCCATATTTTACTTTAATATCTCTAAATCAGTAGCATGATCTTCATTATAATTCTATGTCTCTTTTACCTTCATTTACATAACATCAAACATATTTTACCATTTGTTAGCCCCCCACCATAAAAACCGTAGTCAGCCATGTTGTCCTTCCGCGTCTCCATTTTATTTGCTATTTTCGACTTTGCAACTGTGATATCATGAAGACGTACCAGAATAAATGGATTCAGGATTGTTATCTTCAGATAATAAAGCCCATTTCTGTCAAAATTCTTATCAGATATGTAAATTTATAATGCCAGGAATACATGCCAGGTGGTCTTCAATGGAGTCTCCCCACATTTAATTGAAAAGCTTTTAAAAATGAACAGGCACTCTATACACATTATGTTTATGTTAATAAAAATTAAAATTGTACACATTTAATAATTATGCTACATGAATAACTCAATCTGTTAATCTAAACTATTCCAAGCTTGGCACTTTGCTGAAAATATTGTGCATATATAATCTGATATATTTTTTTTATCTTGTTTCTTTTAATTGTATTTAACACTATCAGTTCTACCCAATGAACGTATTATCAAGTGGTCCGAAAATCTATTTAGATAAATCTTGTAAGAAGACAAGACGCTTCTTTTCATGTACACTTAGAGCTACAGTATGACATTGATTTGATCCTTTGCATTAAGTGTTTGAAATTGTAATTACAAATACTCAAAAGCCGACAGCTTTGCTAGTGATGAGATTATGCTGCCACATGCCTTTGATAGCCATAAATTAACACCTTACACAGCTCCTGCGAAGGGGAAGAATAATGTGAAGTATACTTAGTATGCAAGAAAATGCAAACTAGGAGAGGAAGTTTGAAAGTGTTTTTTCACAACATTCCCCCTCTAATTATCTAAGAGAATTGCCTTTAATGCAATCATAAACACATACATTCCAAATATGGGACTTTTGTGCAGTGCTTAATATTGTTTTGTTATTGTGTGACTGTTTTAACCCCTTCAAGACTGGGGATATTTCACACCTTAATGATCGGAATAAATTTCACTTTTATAAGACGTGCTGGTTTTACTGCTAATAACTTTTGTATATCATAGTCAACCACAGTGAATTTTATATTGTTTTGGTGTGTCGAAAGTTTTTTTTTCCGTAGGATAGTTATGTAAATATTGTACTTATTTTACTAATTCCATTGCGGTTTACATGGATACTAAATACAATTACATTATGCACACTCTGGTACTGTACGTAAAATATGCCAATACTGACCCTGTGTGCATGAGTCTTTATGGTTGAAGTAGGAACAGGGCAGGAGGAGGGTGGCCAAAATTTGTATCATTAACTTCATTTGTATGGGTTGGGCAACACCCACACAAAATACATCAGTGTCACTCAGAAGGGTGATAGATTCATGGTGCTAAGTGGTTGGGGACACATTTTTTTTCAATTATTTTTCCTTTTTTTTTTACACTATGGAGCAGTATGACCCCCTTCCTGGTCTCTCCTGCACCCAGCATTCTAACAGTGGTCTAACCCTAGCTGTCAATCACTGTTACAAGAGTCTGTTACTGCTGGCATGCAAGGAATGACCCAATCTAGAATATAGAGGACGCCCCAGGTGACGTTACAATGACATCACCCGGTTTCCACAGTAACCCCAAAATGAAAGCACTAATTTTCCACCAGTCAAATCAATCTCCCATTGGGCTCATTACTGGAACTGAACTACTGTCAAGGACAGCTCCAGTTCTAGTCCGATAGGAAACGGCACCCATCCACCGATCCATGAGAGACTAAATCTGTGTCCTGTTGAGCTAGGGCCCAGTGCTATGAAGGAGCTAATATAATAAAATAGATTATACAGACTATTCTATACATGTAGAGAGTATAGTTAGAAAAGAGGAACGAGCATGAGAACAGACACTTAAATTAAGGAGAAAGAGAGGGGGGAGGGGTATGGCGAGAACACAGATACAGAATAGGTACCAACAATATACGTAGATGCTAATAGGTAAGCGGTGGATTATAGCTCGATTTGCTGATGTGGGTCTATAGCTCTTTTGCCCTGTTTAAAGCTCTAATGTGGTGTATATTGTGGTGGTAGTGGTACCTTCTGTATATGGGATGTGTCTATAGCTCTGGTGATGGTGGTGGGCAGTGGTGTCTTTAGCTCTTCTGTTTTCAGTGTTTATAGCTCTAATAGGAGTGCAGTGGTGGTGGGGGACTGCCTCCAGTGGTGTTCTGTGGAAACTGTGGGTGCTGCTGTTAAATGGGGCTGTATTATAGCTCTTGTATGTTGTATATAGCTATCTGTGTAGGAGGTGCTTGTGGCTATGTGTTCTTATGGCAGTAATTTGTGTGTGTGTATATATATATATATATATATATATATATATATATATATATATATATATATATGTATGTATGTATGTATGTATGTATGTATGTATGTATGTGGATGTGAGGGTGGTAAGTGGGTGTTCCTTTTGCTATAGATAGCTCTTATAAGAGCAGTTGGGTATAATGGTTGTCAGCCGTCCTGGCTGATCTGTGGGTAGACGCTGTAGTTGGAGTTACTTGTAGCGAGTACCGAGCTGTCTGTGTAGCTGTGGCCGAGCGGTTCTCCTGAGGCACTGGGAGACATCAGGAGAACCCGCTTGGCCACAGCTACACAGACAGCTCAGTACTCGCTACAAGTAACTCCAACTACAGCGTCTACCCACAGATCAGCCAGGATGGCTGACAACCATTATACCCAACTGCTCTTATAAGAGCTATCTATAGCAAAAGGAACACCCACTTACCACCCTCACATCCACATACATACATACATATATATATATATATATATATATATACACACACAAATTACTGCCATAAGAACACATAGCCACAAGCACCTCCTACACAGATAGCTATATACAACATACAAGAGCTATAAACAGTCCTATTTAAAAGCAGCACCCACAGTTTCCACAGAACATCATCACTGGAGGCAGCCCCCCACCACCACTGCCCTCCTATTAGAGCTATAAACACTGAAAACAGCTAAGAGCTAAAGACACCACTGCCCACCACCATCACCAGAGCTATAGACACATCCCATATACAGAAGGTACCACTACCACCACCACAATATACACCACATTAGAGCTTTAAACAGGGCAAAAGAGCTATAGACCCACATCAGCAAATCGAGCTATAATCCACCGCTTACCCATTAGCATCTACGTATATTGTTGGTACCTATTCTGTATCTGTGTTCTCTCCATACCCCTCCCCCCCTCTCTTTCTCCACCCCAGGTTGCGCCACGGCACAGACAACGAGACAAACAAAAAGTTCGGGAATTGGAACACTCGAAGATTCCGTAACGGCAGCACCAACCCCTAAGACACTCCCATCAAGCGCAGACGTCCAAGGTAAGCTCACTAAAAAGAGACCCTGACACCTATTACTTAAAATTAAGGAAACTTAATTATCCTGTCAGTCACTTCCTCAAACCCGGCACAGGCCTCAGATTCAAGGGATAATATCATCAAACTGGTACAAATGTGTGAATCCCTATAGGTGCTCTCTATGATGTCATGATCTAACATGGAACATTGCTCCCAAGTATGTCTTCATCTACATTAATAAAACACCAACTGATACAGCAAACTCATATAGGAGAAAACCTTCAGGCAGACTAAATAAGGAATGAAGGGGCAGCTCAGAGCTTGGGGCTGTCCCTTCTAGATCTAATGGTGGCAGTATAAACTGTACTCATAGTAATGTCCTTCCTATTGCAGTAAATACTGATCCCTGCTTTTATTTATTTTTGTTTATTTTGTACAGCACCACCATATGTCACAGCGCTTTCCAGGGAATATTGAATCATTCACATCAGTCCTTGCCCCATTGAAGCTTACAGTCTAAATACATACACACACACACACACACACACACACACAAATACGTCACTATGGTCTATTTTTGCCAGAAACTATTAAACATTTTAATAATCATGATATTTAGTGGCAAACCGATTGTCTTTGAATAGGCCCCTATTATCCCTATTATCCCCAGCTGTCAGTATGTTTTTAGACTTTGGGGTCAAACAAGAGTACTCTCAGTAAACCCACCCAAACACGGTCCTTTCTGAATAAGGTTGATCACGAAGGAGGATGGGGGGTGTATTTTGTCCCGATTATGCTTCTTACCATGCTGGGAGGTATGCTGCTAACCCTACAAATAGGTAGATTTAATCCTTATCTTAGACTACCGAGGATAATTCCAACTGAGGTAAAGCCTTAAAAACTACTCTTCCACTAATGTCTGGCATCAGTGGTACCTGAACTATTTCAAGGCATCATGTTCCTTGAGAACATGCCTTGGTCAATCCAGCAGTAAAGTGAAACAGACATCCTTTGTATAGGCCCCGATTATCCCTCTAAGTACCACCCCATTAATTTAATTTGTCCTGGTCTGTGGGCCGGACTTAAAACGCGCTCCTGTGCCAGAAATTTCTCTGCCACGTAACTCACAAGAGAGCATAGGTGGCAGAATTCACAGATGGAAAATCAGGACAAATTAAACCCCGTCTCTGATGTTCCCAGAAACACTTCAAATGGACTTTATCACACATCGAATCCAGACGACCCACCCTTTTTATATCCAAAAATCAGGACTGTCCAGTGGAAAACTGGACCACTGCGGCATATACAAATGGAGAAGTGAGTTCCAAAAATCAAAGGATCTGACTATGAACTTAAAAGCTGATAAATATATGAATGCATGAATGAGTTAATAAAGAAAAGAGCAATAAACCAGAAACCAGTATCATCGTGTATAATATACAGATCTATCAGCAGGATAACGCATTAATATCCCTATTTTATGCACCTGCATACATTTAATATAGATAAAAAAAGCAGCAGGCATTGCAATGTTCACTCACTCTTGTACTTTGTACAATAACAAGTACAGCAATAACTATATTTAATAACCCCGAAAAGATCTTCTCTTGCTCAGAATGATAGCAGTGAATCATTTTATTAAAGTCTCAACTTTTTTTTTTTAATTTTAATGTCTACAAGTTCAATGTCTAATATCTTTTCAAATAAAAAAGGAGTTATTGGCCTTTTTATGCTACTTTCTAAGTTTGTTTTCCATTTAAGGGTATCTTTTGATAAGGATGACTGGCTTAGATCAATTTTTAGGCTGCAACTTATGTCGAATTACAGCTGGGGGTGTAACAGCAAAGCATGCTGGAAGATGTAGTTCAAAAACAGTTCAAACAGTGCAAAAGAAATAAAAAAGACACAAACTTTCTTCCGCCTAACCTGCAGTAATTTGCTGTACCTCCACTTCTTCTGGAAAGGCACACAAACCGATTTAAACGGAAAAAAGCAATTTCACTATTTATAAACCTCTCTCACAAACAACATTAACATCATTTAACACAGCAGTGCGCCACCCACACAGCGCTAGGCAACTGTTTAGTGACAGCTAAAATATTCAAAGACGGTTCACTGATTGTCTAAACAATGGGGGGAATAACACTGAAAACAATGAGTCTTACAGGCCACAGGGAGGTGGGTACAAAACTTTACATTGTGTAACTTCATGTCTTGTGTTTCTATGTGAAATGTTTTGCTTTGAAAAATCTGGAGGTTGAGATACTAGAGCAGGTAGACAAGTAGTAATTGAATGCTCCGTTTTGTAGAAAAACATTGCATTTACAAGGGAAAAAAATGTGGCCATCAATCTCATAACAAAGTATAAAAAACAGATAAAAAAAAGTCTGCAAAATAACAAAGCATGTTAGCTGCAGTTACAAATAAAAAAAGACATAATAGTCAGTTAATATATTAAGTGTTACATCAGAATAAGCTGTCAAAGTTGTGTAGTTATACAATAATGTGCAGTGCAGAATAAACATTTCAGGTGTCCCCGGGTACAGGAGACATCTCTTCTGTGATTTCTGTATGTAGTAAAAATTTAAATTGTTCATGATGAAATAAGTCTTAGGGCTAGATTTACTAAACTGCGGGTTTGAAAACGTGGGGATGTTGCCTATAGCAACCAATCAGATTCTAGCTGTCATTTATTTAGTGCATTCTACAAAATGACATCTAGAATCTGATTGGTTGCCATAGGCAACATCTCCACTTCTTCAAACCCGCAGTTTAGTAAATCTAGCCCTTAGTGTGGTTCTTCTCACACAACTAGCTATGCAACTCCACCCTATATTTTATTACATAGATATATATTCAGAAGGATAGATTAGAGACTGTACAAAGAAGGGCAACTAAAATGATGCATGGTCTACAGCACAAAACATATCCAGAAAGACTAAAACATCTTAATATGTATAGTTTGGAGCAGAGAAGGGAAAGGGGGGACATGATAGAAACATATCAAGAGTTTTAACAAGGGACGGGGAAGAAAAGTTCTTCAAAGGAAGAGAAGTATTAGACCATGAGGACATGCACTGACACTGGAGGGAAGTAGGTTCAGAGGAAATCTGAGGAAAATTGCTTCACAGAAAGGATATTGGATTAGTAGAATAGCCTCCATCACAGGTGGTAGAGGATAATACAGTAGAGCAATTGAAACATGCTTGGGATAGACATAAGGGTACAAAGGATCAAATAGGGTTTGAGGTTACCGTAGGTTAAAATTGGGCAGACTAAATGGGCCAATTAGTTCTTATCTGCCATCAATTCTATGGTTCTATGTTTCAGGAATGGACTGAAACACCGTCCTTGTAAAAAGATATTAAAGGGAACATAGATTCCTTTAAATCTGAAACTTAAACCTCCATTGAAGAGAACCGACAGATTTAAGTCACGAGCAGAGTGCAGGGGGCAGGATATATTAAGGGGTTGGGTACCATTTAACGATGTTGGTAATACTGACGTAGGTTAAACCTATAAAAAAATAGCGATTTAAAGAATGCCTACAAAAAGAAAATAAGGACTTAAAAAGGACGGTGGACATCCTCGGCATCCTTACGCTACATACCGATTGGTGTCAATGCCGGGAGTTTCAGTTCACGTCAGTGTTCACAGCGACAGTGATATGTTTGTATTTAAAGCGGCGTTGCCTAACCCCAAAGTGTAAATGAGATATTAAAGTCGTGGGGTCCTTGCATTGCTGCTTTAAATACAGAGATATTTCTGTGGCTATGAAGAGTGATGTAATTTGAAAGTGCCGCCATTGACAGGAATCGGTATGTAGCGTAAGGATACCGAGGATATCCACTGTCATTTTTATTGTAAGTCATTATTTTCCTTTTTGTAGGCATTCCTTAGATTGCTATTTTTTTGTAGGTTTAACCTATGTCGGTATAGTGGTAGTCATTAATATGACTACCACCGATATTAAGGGGTATTGTCCAAAAGCAGACAATGCCTTTAATATATAAACATACAAAAACAATGATCTAAGGTCTATATTTGTGCCCCATAATATATTCCCAGGCTTTATTACATAACATAATCAATGAGGAAATGACTTGTCTTAAGCACACACATAACAAACTCTACTCCACTGAATAGAAGCACAGAGGTGGACTGGTGCAATGGAAACCAAAAATTATACAAATCCCCCCAAAATAAGGTGCTGTGTGTATTTTAAAGGATTAAATCCACATTTGTATTAATCAAAAACATCAGCAGACCCTTAAAAATGTTGAATCAAATCATAATATTTTTCTTCATTCCCGATATGATGTAATGCAGACAAATGTAATTCTCTTTGTTTATGTATTACGTTGTAGTTAGGTTAAACTTTGTTAGGTCACGCACCAGGATTCTCCAGTGTAAATATAGGTCTTCTTAGTGTGTGGTCATATAATATGAGTACTACCCACTTGTCAAACATGTAAACATTTGCATATTACATTAACAATACATCCTTGTTTTGTACTCAACTGTGTATGTAGTTGGTAAACAAATAACGAAGCTGTTTCACCTTGTAACTTAAAGTCCCATTATAACGATATCCAAATATTGTTATGTTCTTCAATGAATGTACTGTGCATTGATGTTATTCATGTACTACACACCGAAATTAGGACCATCTTGAATAAAGGCTCTGGGGCACTTCCCTAAGAGTCATTTAAACATAGTGCTGACATGCTCAAATGTGCGTGATGACAATGCTTTTGAATGATGAAGTAACCGTTGCCCGTACACTTAAAAAGAGTCTGTGGAATGTTTATACAACAATGGCAGGTCTGTAAATAAGATATTACTTTAAACAAATCAAGGTTCATTTGTAGGTGGGATGTCACAGACGAAGAAACCTCCGTGGACTTGAAAAACAGTGCTCCAATTATCCTCCCTGGCATGTTGATACAGTTAGAAGGATTACAAGAAATGAGATTACATAGGTTTTGAAACCAAATACAGCTAAACACTCTTTACAGTAATATAAACAATTGTGTAACATCAAATCAAATCAGTTCAATGAACCTACTGTAAGAAATTATATGATATTTTTTACATAAGTTATGATTGGGACCCTTTCACACTATCAAGCAACAGTTTGGTTTCTTGATTTGTTTAATTGTAATTGTTATTATTACATATATATGTTTATTATTTTAAATACATGTATTATGTTTATTGTCTAAATACATGTTTATTATTTTGTATAGGTGGTTCTCATTTCATATGCTGTTATCTGCGCAGAGGGTTTAGTTCCAAACTATATTTGTTTATGTCTTCAGCTGCTCTACATGCCCAACTAAGAGCATGTTTACAAGCATGGGTAACACAAACAACCCTGTGTGACTGTAATATGCACAAGTGGTTGGATACTGGGAATGAACATTGGCAAGTGCACAAAATTCACATTTTAAAGCATTTTAGATGCCAAGTTAGACTCCCCCTTATAAGTATATCTATAAATATCACACATGGTAGGTTAATTGGATGCTATCAAAAATTGACCCTAGTCTCTCTCTCTCTCTCTGTCTGTCTGTGTGTTTATTAGGGAATTTAGACTGTAAGCTCCAATGGGGCAGGGACTGATGTGAATGAGTTCTCTGTACAACGCTATATAAATAAATGGTGATGATGACTCACATAAAATAAAATGTGTCACTGCATTTATTTCATTTAAAAAAACATCATGTAGGTCTATCTATCTATATATCTATCTATCTATCTATCTATCTCAACTCCATCTCTAGACACACACACACACACACACACACACACACACACACTATGCTTGTATTTAACTTTTGTACCTATATTAGTGAAATCCCATTTTATTTGTGTCAGCTTGCATGTGTATAAGGGACACAACTAAAAGTTCACATAGCGAACACATCTTACTCAGGACAATGCCAGAAGAGGACCATGGGATGTATTAACTAAACTGTGGGTTTGAAAAAGTGGAGATGTTGCCTCTAGCAACCAATCAGATTCTAGTTATCATTTGTTTAGTACATTCTACAAAATGACAGCTAGAATCTGACTGGTTGCTATAGGCAACATCACCACTTTCTCAAACCTGCAGTTTAATAAATATACCCCTATAAGTGTTTGAATCAGAGTATACCGAACCTATTATTCCTCAACCTTCACATTACCTTTAATTTCAAAAATGAAAAAACAGTCCAAAAACAACCTCTACACACCCACATTGCACATAAGGGGCAGGTTGGGCTAGGGGGCAGGGAGGCATCTCCCCTTTGGACCGGTCCACAGTGGGTTACCTTGGGCTGGATCACTAGGCCACCTGCATTTTTTTTCCTTTAAAATGTCTTTCCCCCCGGGCTAAAATTTGCCAGTCCTCCCCTGTTGCTCATCCCAAAATTTCCCCACATGCACCTCACTTGCTCCAAAATTCCACCATATGTCATTCAGACCTTCCACTTGCTCCAAAATAGCCTTCTCAAATATTCACAATATTAGAGGGCGGATATAAATATTTTCATTTTAAGAAACAGACAGAAACATGTATATATACTATGGGGACCGAAAAATAGAAGTAAAAAACAAAAGTAGTTATTTCAGTGTAAAAGTGGGACATTTGCCAGGGAAGCCTCAACTGATTTTCCATTATGTCCTCTAAAATGTTACCTTAAACCTACAAATGTAATTTGTGTTCTTTATGGACTATTTACCATAATATTGTCAACTATTGAGAATTAAAAAAATCAGTTTGGTACAATGTACCATATTTAATAGAGAGTTTTTTCAATAATATAAATACAAACTGATATTATTGGGCCACTAAATGATAAAGTAGGAAAAATAACTTAGAAGATAAAGAAAAAGTTGCTCTTTTCGTTTTTTCTCTTTTCACAAAGGTAGAAATAACATTATCTGGGAAATAGGTTGTGTAGCAATAGCCCATGCACATGATTAACATGTTAATTGTCTAACAAAAGAGGAACTGAAACATAAGATTAAGGTCAGAAAGCTCCGGACCTATGCTGCATTCACCCATGTGTGCTAAGGAACTTAAGTTTAGTAATTGATGGACCACTTTCCCTGATATTTATGGACTCCCTGGACCAGGTCAATATCACAACACTAACAGAAATTAGATGTGGTACCAATAGAAGGCTGCAAAAATACATAAAACACATAAAATCATGGTATTCCAAAATACAGATACATGCAAGAGATCTAGCTGTATTAGCACAGCAAAAGCTAGTTAAACCATATCTTGAATTTGAGTTACAATTTTGGGCACCTCACTGTAAGAAGAATATAAGATAATTTAAGAGGATTCAAAGATGTCAACCTCACTAAAAAGGAAATAGAAGGGTTGAATTATAAAGAGGAAAATTTGATTTGACACCATTATTATTATTATTATCATTATTATTATTAATAATGCCGTACAGTGGAGAAATATAACATAGTAGCCTACACAAAAAAAAAATTACCAAGAAAAATACAGAAATAGCAACTTCAAAATGCAGACCATGCAAGACACATAAATGCTATAAGTCCACAAAATGCTATAAGACACAAAATTAAGACCAGAGGAAAGAGGTTTAAGCACTATACACCAGACAAAGGGTAATCAATTGCAAATGGGAGAAAGGCATCACTATAGGAAAGGATTCTTTACTGTAAGGGTTGATAAGCTATGGAAATTCTTACCACAAGACGTGATGAGGGCAAATTCACTAATAGTACTTAAGAATGGATTGGATGCCTGTCTTACAAGAAAAGTTATCTGTAACAATAATTAATATGGGGTGATTGATCTAGATAATTTATCCAAATGCCATGTTTGGGGACAGGAAGAATTTTTTCCTCCCCGTGAGGCTAAATTGGAAACAGTCACACTGTGGTTTTGTGATCTCTTCCTCTGGATCAACCGAATTAGAACTCCTGGAACATTGAACTTAACAGACCTGTGTCTTTCTCAACCCTAATAACTATGCAACATGCATAAATCATTTTAAAGACTGGCCAGTTGTTTAAACTTTGATACAACTTTTCGAGTCAAAGACGTTTACATCATACAGAATGGACAGACGCCTCTGTGACCTCTGGGAAGGTGTATATCACATTACATCATTACATACTATATACACTAAAGGATACTGCATAATGCAGTACGGTATTAACTTTCCTCGCCGCACTAATAATATTGAGATTTGAGTCATATTTACCTAGTACATTAATATTCTGGAGGAATTTTAAAACATCAGTGATTCAATGCAACACTATCCTAAGGAATAAAATGTAAAATAAGAAAAGAATTTGATCGCAGGCTTTCAAGGAATCTGCTTTATAATCATGATTTGACATGCTGTACATAGTTTTTGTTGTACTAAAAGTATGTTGAGACTCATACACACACTAAAATGTGGCAAGAGAGAATAGTAAATCATTCACATCAGTCCCTGCCCCATAAGAGCTTACAGTCTAAATCCCCTACCACACAATCACGCACACACTAGGGTTCATTTTTTTTCAGAATTTTTGGAGAAATGCCATTATTTTAATGAAAATGACAGCCAATTAACCTACCAGTATATTTTTAGACTGTGGGAGGAAACTGGAGCAGAGGAAACCCATACAAGCACATGGAGCATATACAAACTTTGCACACATATGCCTTGGTCAGAACCGAGTGTCCGACCACATTGCTAATCAATGTGTCACCAAGCCGTCTGTAGCGCCTGTACCAGTAGTGGTGATAGTTCCGTTACTGAATAAGGTGCTCAGGCCCTAGTCAAATACATCTAAAAAAATACGAGTTTGAACAAAATAATTGATCTGTTTTTCGGCTTGCAACTTGTCCCTATTTCCGAACACAAAAAGCTTTAAATATTTTATAGAGCGCAATTGTAACCGAATCATGTTTGCTGGCACAGCAGAATTATTTTGCTTTTATCAATTTGTATGTTTTCTTTTCTTTTGCTTTCATGTTGTAGGTGCTGTTAGCTTGCAAAATTTCATAATTTGCTATGAAGCTTCCTGGTAAGAAAGACTTGAAGTTCCCTTTAAATAAATAGGCCTCAAGGAGCAGTACAATTATTAGTAATTTAAGTTGAGTTACTAATGCAAAGGTTAGCTTTGAGTGATAAAGTGAGAGAGCTAATTATTATGTCAGGGAATTATTCCCCTAGTCTTGAGGAGTTAATTAAGCATAGCGAGGCAGCGTGCACGTTTGAAAGGGATCACTTTACTTTCAACAGACTGCCTGAAGAGAATTTAACATGATTTAAAATAAATAAATAAAAGAATTATGTTGATAAGAGTTTATATAAATCTTGTAATGAACAAATCTGAACATTTAAGAAGTGTTATAATGAAGCCATAAAGGTAATGCTTTTGCTTTGATTTACATGGTGAAAATAAAATTGGTCAGGTCATTATGGACTGTCTATATTTATTTATGTTCCCAAAGTGGAGCTGTTTATTTTGACCTTTTTTTTTTATTTAGAATTGTGTTACACATACACATTAAGCTACAGATCCTGTAATTAGTTCATAGTTGCCAACCTTTAACGATCGGCCTCCAGTAGTCTCAGTGTAGAGGTGGGGGCGTGAGGGGACGGGGCTCCGCGAATCGCGTCATTTTGGCCCTGCCCCCTGTGACGTAACGAAGGGGGGCGAGCCAAAATGATGCGATTCACGGAGAATTGCATCATGGAGTCTTAAAATCTGCCCACTTAACTAGGAAGTGGGCAGATGCGGGAGAATTGTCAGCTCTCCTGGGAGTCCGGGAGACCTACCCGGAAATCGGTAGTCTCCCGGACATCCCGGAAGAATTGGCAAGTATGAATTAGTTGTGTACTGTTAAACATCAGACTGCACTTGGGGTGTCAGATAACACTGCTGAAAACTTGACCATGAAACAGCCTAATAACTAATATTGGGTGTGGAGGCAGAGACACACAAGGACCTGGGGATAACACAATGTTGACCACATGTTTCTAACTTGCAAAAATGGCTTCCGTGTGCCGCTGCGCCTGCTGCCATCACTGGTCACTGTCAGCCCTGGGAGTCAATGAGTTCAGAAGAGTAACAATGCGGATTGGATCTCAACCCTGTATCGTCTGCACTCAGCATTGCAATTGTATGAAGAAAAAAGCATTGGGTCATGTGGGGTTGCCACAACAAGCCTGGTAAGAAGGGAACTACAGGTAACAGCAAGAAATAGCTGGGGACACAGGCAGTAGGCATGATTCATAATGTGCTAATGGGTAGGCACAGCATATGGGGGGGTTTCAGACCCAACTTAGATAAACAGAGATCCGTTCAGTGGAGCAAGTGATATCACCAATTGAGACTGACTGTTCTGCAAAGCTCTTGTAGCGTAAACGTAGACCTGGCTCGTGTCTCCAACTTCATTTTAACTTAACAAGGAAAATGCAATTCATTTTATTTTTGTTACATTAATGAAAGGACACTTCCCCTTTATTGAAAAGCCAATTGTTTGGCCCACGTGCACAACTTGATTTCATGCCACATTTGCATCCCCTGTCACTGTAAATGAACTGTTAGACAAACAGCCACCCAAACACCAGAAGCCCACGTAATACAAGACAATGTATATTTCTCCACTTCCACCACTGCATTCATTGAAACAAATAATGAAAAATGATTTAATATGCCAACATTGTGGAGCAATTAATCTTGTAGAAACTTTCAAAGTGCACACTTTTACAGATATATTACCAAGAGCTCTAAATAGTTACTTATAGGGGCTATATCCTTAGTGAACGGCATACAAACACACAGAAAATTTAGGGTTTTTTGCAATTAATTGTCCACACAATAAGGTCTCTGCAGCTAAACTAGAAGTCTCAGTCTCACAATCCTCCACTGAATCTTTAACCACAGGGCACTGCTAACTGCTATAAACTCTACCTTATATGTAAATGATCCTAAAACAATACCCACAATAGACACAATGCCACAATATTAGGAATTTTCCTACCGAAACACTATTAAGCTTTCAAGTTTTAAAATATTCATAGGTCGGTCATAATTTGTGTGCTGATATGGCATCTAAACAAAGATAATTTATGTTGACAACCCAAAAATGTAAATAATCCATTTGTATAATGTATGATAGCTTTTGACAGATGCCCGAGTCTCTGTGGAATTCAGGAATAATACCATGAAATTGAGCCTATTTTGCTGGTAACTGGTGTAAGGCTTTTGCTTAGTACTGAAGACATCTGATATTGCTAAAAGCATTTCTTACATGATTTATTGGTTCCCTCTAGTATTCGGTAACTCATTAGTTAACTCAAGATGGACCAGAAAATGTGACCCTTTTCTATCTAAATACAATTAAACACACTATAGTCATTTTACTGGAAAGTAAACAGTTAATGTTTTTGCAGCACAGCACACATAGAAACTGACCCTAGTTATACTGTACATGTACGGAGTCATTTTTATGCCATGTCAACATCTCTGTGTTAATCTTAAAACATTAGACTAAGGATTTGGTTAATATTTATTACTAAAGGGATGGAATCCCTTCAAACATTTTGATATATTTCTCTACATTCCGTAACATGGAATAACAGAAGAGACAAAAGAATTAAGTGAACAATATTATAATATACATTAAACGGGGACATTACATATTATTATATTTTTAAGCCCTCATAACTGAGTAAAACCAAATGCCTTACAATTGTTTTATTTAAAAGCTTTTCTAAATTGGAGTGGATACATTGTCCCTTGTGTGTAGCTTTATCTAACCCTTATCATTGTTACACTGATGCATTTAGAAGTTAATGTAATATACTCATTGATCATTCATTGTTTAGAAAAAATGTTTCTGTTTTTGAGCTGTTACACATAAAGTTGCCCATTCCACCCTCTACTTTTGTATATCATTGTTTGCAAGTAATAACCATTTATTACACAGCATACATTCAGGTAACATATTTGCATTCCAAAATATACCCCAAAAGGATAAAAATCCATTTTCTTATATAAACATTTTTTCAATGTGAACCTGGAATGTTGTTATATAAAACCATTGTCACTTTTTGCCATTGCTCTATTCACCTTGTAATGTCATGCAAATGTAGAGAAAGTCCATTTATTGAGTTTTAATTCTGTTGGCTTTGTAGCTATTTCTTATTAAAAATCCACAAAATATCCCAATAAGAACACAAGATAAAAATAATCAAAGGAACGCAGCTTTGTATACTTATGGGTAAATTCATCAAACCTTCTAAAAAGGAAACATGAACGTGTTTACAGAGCAACCAATCAGATTCTAACTATATTTTCTAGAATGTACCAGATAAATGATAGCTAGAATCCGATTGGCTGCTATGGGAAACATCTAATTTTTTTCTTTTTAGAAGGTTCTATAAATCGACCCCTTTAACTTAAATGAACATTAACCCTAAAATACAGGTTGCTTTATATAAATATGCTAGTAATAACATTTATATATATATATATATATATATATATATATATATATATATATATATAAATTTAGGGAGCTTTTTATAACTTTAAATATTTTATATAATTTGTGATCACAAAAAATATACTATACATAATTAAGAAATCTTATTGAAGGAAATTCACAGAGTTTAGGCAACAGGTATATTTGAAAATATATCAAATTTACATTAATATTACAGATCAAAATAATATTAAATAAAATGTTGAGGTTCTCACATTTTACCTCAACTGCGGCTCCCATGGTATCCTGTATCGCAGATCATTTCTTCATGAAATGCTTTTGTGCTTTCATCGACGAAGTGACATATTTCTCAAAACGTGATATGACAGGCTTCAAGTTCAAAAGCAAATTCACCAGAAACACAGTAACTCGGTCAGACATGAATTCAGATTATTGAAAATTTAGGTAAGATAATATATCTGTTTCTTATCAAGACCCGTGTTTTGTGCAAAGGACCTTCAATCCATTCATCATTGTCAATGCGTGAACATTCTAATTATTTTTAAATTGTTTCCCCAGCCAGAGGTCTAGGACGAATCCATGCATGCCAAAAATAGCACTTATGAATAATTGTGCATAATTTGCCTTAAACACTGAACCAGTCTGTCACTTTAACTATTATCTGTCACAAAATCACATGACATGAACAGTTCTAAAGCAGTAGCAAGTATGGTGATATCATTTACATAATGTATAATAAGCATATTTTTTTTACACTAAAAACTTTTACATACAGGGTATTTAAAAGTGTAGTAATAAAATAATATTCTTCGGATAAAGGTGTGGTCAAAGTTGTAATCTGTATGACAGTACAGTAATGTTTATAAAAAGTATGTTTTTATCAGCTATGTATGTAGTAAAAAGTCTAATTGTCACAAACTTGCTTGCTCCTGTGCTGCTGATTTCCCTGCCTCTGTGCACAGCTCTGCACTTCCTGGTTTGGGCGGTCACATGACCATGGCTGGAAGGGCGGCTTATACTATCTGCAGACTATATAAAGCTCACCTGGACACTGCAGCCTTGTCAGAACAACAAGTTACCACTTTGGGTCTACCTCTCCCTGGGTTCCCTGTGCTGTTTCCCTGTGTAGGAACTTTGGCTTGTTTAACTTCTGCTTCTGGATCCGCTGCTGCCTGTGTACTTGTGTATCCGACCCAGCTATCCTGATTGACTACGCTGCTGCTTGTTCACCTGTGTATCTGTGTATCTGACCCGGCTATCCTTACTGACTATGCTGTGGTCTGTTCCTCTGTGTATCTGACCCAGCGACTCTCCTGAGAATGGTTTATCCTCAGTGTATCCGACCCGGAGGTCCACTGTACATGGCTTGGATTCTTCTGTATATGTTGTGTTTCTTCAGCCAACTGATCCTGCTCCTTTGTGCAGTACTACACTACCTCTACAGAGTCTATTCTTTTTATTCTGCCAGAGCTCTTACCTTCTGTCGATCACCTATTCCGTCAGTGGGCTAACTTAAGGGCCATGACCTGCGGACCTCCGGCAGCAAAATCCATCCCGCCTTGCGGCAGTTCTTGGTGAAGAGCCAGCACAAACACTGACTGATAGGAAACTCCTGAGAACCGTAACAGTAATGTCTTTATGAATAAGCTTAACATTGCAAGTGAAAAAATGCCATCTGACATTGTTTGCTATAGATGAGGGTGGTGTTGATGGTGATGGTGTGATGTAACATCTGCAATAGTACATCTTGTTATGTGCAGAAAATAACAAGACTACATTTTTGGAATTGGACATTATAATGAGCTTCAATGATTACAAATTGTACATTTACAGCACAAAGGAGTAGTTATGACACTTGCAATAATTGCAGACCTGGTGTCTTGTGTCAATACAGCAGAACTTTAAGAGAAAATTCTAATAAATTCAGGAAGCGGAATAGGTTGCCTTCCATTATTTTACTCTAAAAGTACTCAAATTTTGTGATATGGCAGATTATAAAACCGGTCTCTCCAAATTATTATTTTAACATAATTACCCTAGGCATTACCCATGTGTTTACTATATACAGGGTACCAAATACCCCACCCAAGCGATGCCTAGCTATACCGCTATACCTTACATAACTTCCCTACCTATCCCCTTAATAATTTACTTGTGCTATACCCACAATTAGCATTGGGTTTGAAGCCCTCTCTTTCTGAGTCTCTGCTAAACGCACCATATTACTTTATTTGTTAACCTTTTGTTTTTTGTTTTAACTTGACTGTATTTTTCCAAACATAAAGCATATATGAAAAAATAATCTGCAGAACAGGGGAATGTACCCATTTATGTATGTCAGGTAAAATAGATTCAGCTACATATAAACAGGTGCTATTCCAATGCATGTCTAGCATTGTAAATGACCCCATACCATACAGTTAGATTTAGCCTTAATTTATCGGACTGATCATAACAGTAAATGTGAGTGCCACATCTTCAGATTACTTGCATTTTTGGCAAGCACATAACATCTTATAACTTTTACTAAATCTATACATTTATCTTTCTTGATTCCTTTTGTACTTTTCAGATGTATTTATATCTTCAGGGAGGGTAGTTGATTTCCTTTACCCGAGAATACCAAACAAGTCTGCATTAGATACAGCTGTAGCCAGAGATCTGCTTTGTGTTGTATCCCAGGGCAATGAAAATAGACCATTCTACTTGGTGAGAACATTAGACATTGGCAATGATAACATAGACATCAATGATAACACAGACAATGATGAGAACATTAGTCAATAATGTTAACATTAGACATTGATGATCATAACATTAGACATTGATGATAATATAGATATTGATGATGATGATATTGATGATGATGATAATATAGACATTGATGATCATAATATTAGACATTGATGATGATAATATAGATATTGATGATGATGATAATATAGACATTGATGATCATAACATTAGACATTGATGATGATAATATAGATATTGATGATGATAATATAGACATTGATGATCATAACATTAGACATTGATGATGATAATATAGATATCGATGATGATGATAATATAGACATTGATGATCATAACATTAGACATTGATGATGATAATATAGATATTGATGATGATGATGATAATATAGACATTGATGATCATAACATTAGACATTGATGATGATAATATAGATATTGATGATGATAACATAGACATTGATGATGATAATGTAGAAATTGATAATGATGACACAGACGTTGATGATGGTAAAATTAGACAATGATAATGTTAACATTAGACATTAATGATGATAATACAGACATTGATGGTGATGACAGACACAGAGACTAAGGGCAATTTAATAGCAGCCAAATAACCTACTGGTATTGATGATAATATAGAGACTGATGATGATACTATAGACATTGATGATGACACAGATATTGATGATGATAACATAGACACTGATGATGATAACATTAGACAATGATTAACATAGACATTTCAAAAATATATAGAAAGAAATGATCAAGATAAACAATGTTATTAGTACAAGTGCATGTACAAGACAATAAATAAAACTCATATGTAGGGTAATGGAAAATATGAAGTTATTTATCATCTTAATTACACTGTAATAGGGGGGAGAGGTCATGCTATTTACTAAGGGAGAACTGACCCTTGTTGGCTAAAGAGATGAATAAATGAATAGGACAAGCTAGAATTCTCTGGCACTCCTCATCAGAATAAATGTAATCATGTTGTCATACAGTTTATGGTTATAGTTAACTTGCAAATATAGAATAGCAGCAATGAACATTAAAAAGGCTGAGTGTGGAGAGATATATGACTGAAGCTGACAAGAGGTAGAGATGCCAAGATGTCAAAAATTAAAATAGTGAACTTCTCCCTGATGTCTTTACTGAGACAGAACCGTTTCCCCAGGTGACTTCATGTGTCCATATCGGTTCTCTCTTCCTATCCCAAAGGACACTCACTGAGTTTTGATGTACACAGAAAAAAAAATTCTAGACAGTGGGCAAATATATATCATAACTCTTCTGTATTCTGTATTCTATTTATTGCTTATTGTTCATTCAGCAAATTCAGATAACGATATTTTAATACTTCTCGAACATAATAAGACCTCTGTAATCAACAGTAATCTTTGCTGTACCCAAAGCGACCAGTCAGATTCTACTTCTGAACATAAAGTATTTATGAGCTAAATTAATAAAGTCAATGTCTGATTGTTTGGTACAGTGAGGAACATTTGTAGCATTAGCTTAGTTTCACAGCTGTTTATTAAACTTTAGACTTAAAGAATAACTCTAACTAAATATGTTGTGCTTTAATAAATCAGCCTACACTCCAATTTTACATAGTCTTGCAGTTTATGATACACTCATCCTTACCTCTGCGTGTAATAATTCTCTAGAGCCCCACACCTTGGAGAACTTTGAATGAATATGGTTATCATTGTAGATGTACTCATGATTCTGATTGGGACCCTGAGGGTTACCCAGCTGGAGCAGAAGGGCTCATTTAGAAAAAGAGGTTTTTTTTTCCCATTGGAGTTCTTTAAGTTGATTATTCGAAGAAACAAAATTCATTAATACAATTCAGTATATATATAAATATATATATATATATATATATATATATATATATATATATATATATATATATATATATATATATTTATTTCACCTGGATTGGAACAAGTAGTTCCATTTATAACAAATGTAGATTTTATACCATTAATCTTATCCTGAGGAACTTAATGAGCCATTCCGAATGATGAGAAAAGTACATCATACTTGCCAACTCTCCCGCATTGTCCGGGAGACTCCCGCATTTTGCGAGAGTCTCCCGGACGAGTGTGGCAATCTCCCTGATAGGAAGGGGGAAAAATTTAGTTTAAACGCCGCGATTCACCCGGAATCGCGGCGTTTAGCCCCGCCCCCACTGTAAAATGACGCGATTTGCGTCAGTCCGTCACGGGGGCGGGGCCAAAATGACGCGATTTCGCAGCCCCGCCCCCTGCACGCCCACGTCCCAGCCGGCATCTCCCGGAAGAAAAAAAAAAAAAGTTGGCAAGTATGAAGTACATTATTACACTTCCATAGCTCTGCACTGATGACATTTTAACACGCTTGCTTTCATTTTAATGGTTGCATGTTACATTTGGCTGTTATCTGTCCATAAATGTCTCCTACCATATTTAAACTAATTGTATTTCTAAATGTGTGCTGTTTTTTTTTTTAAAAAAGTATGTACATCAACTGCTGCAACTCTTATCCTCTCCTAATCTGAACCTCACCTAATCTCATTGCAACTTCTCATCTTTGCAACTGTGTTTTTTAAAAGTATGTATAGAAATGTGTTATTTATTGCAATACCCTGTGTTGGGCTGCTGATCAGTTAAGCATAGTTTATGGCATTGGCCTGGCACTCATCAAGCCTAAGTCCAATAGGTTTTTTCCCCCCCTGATCAGCTGACCAATTAGCACAGATGTAGCTAGTATTGTTGCCTTGCTGTTATTTGGCCACTTGTTGCAATGCTGATTACCCTGCCACTGTCATAACCCTCTCCCAGACACATTTATGGCCCCTGCACTTTTTAATCCTCTACAACAGTGTTAGCTAACCTGTGATACTCCAGGTGTTGTAAAACTACAAGTCCCAGCATGCTTTGCCAATAAATAGCAGCTTATTGCTGGAAGGGTATGCTGGAACTTGTAGTTTCACAACACCTGGGGGTAAATGTATCAAGCCGAGAGTTTTCCGGCGGGTTTAAAACGTGGAGATGTTGCCTATAGCAACCAAACAGATTCTAGCTGTCATTTTGTAGAATGTACTAAATAAATGATAGCTAGAATCCGATTGGTTTTTCAAAACCCGCCGGAAAACTCTCAGCTTGATACATTTACCCCCTGGAGTGTCACAGGTTAGCCAACACTGCTCTACAACATCCTGGATGCTGTCCAAATATGCGGCTGTCTGATCCATGACAAGTAACAATAGTCACAATTGTGTCCTCAGTTAGGTGTCACCTCCGTCAATCACACTGCTGCAAAGTCTTGAAATCGTGTTGTGTGTATGGATCATAAGAGAAGCAAGACATGTATTTTCACTGGATGTATTCCTATAGAGTATGCTTGTTCTCCTTTTTTTCTATTGGTGATTTACCAACCCACACCCTTTGTGGTTGTCTTCTTGTATTTGTTTATATTCTAGAAATAGACTACACCACCTGTGTCCCATCACTCATTATTGTACAACACACATGCCAAGTGTATATAAACGCTATTCTGTTCACAAACCGCTTGTTCAGTTCATCTAGGTGCATCAAGAAAACAGAACTCAATATTTCAGATTTCCAGTGGGAAATGTATAACTTACAATGAATACAAAACACATGCAGTGGTTGAAGAGGGCTGGTATACGGTGGTATGCCATACCGCTACTTCTACTACTGCTTTGATTTGTAAAACTATCAATTTCCATACCGGCACATTTAAATGTCCACTTCGACCACTGAACACTTCTATATACTAGTGTCCCCCCTTGCAAACAACTAAGCTCCTAATTCCATGCCAGAAGCTTACTCATTGTTAGGCTGAGTACAAACTACAGGTTTTTCACCCGATTATCGTGCCAATCACATGATAAACGACCATTTGGCCTGATGTCGCATTAGTGTGTGCACTTCCATGGTAAACGGTTATCGCTCCAACGCACATTGTACAGTTTGATTTTATAAACGGACTAAACATCTTGTTCAAAAATGGAACGATGTTGTTCCAATTCTGCAGTGCGTATGAGCTCACAATTAGATACCATAGAGTTTACAGAGTCACAATCTTTTCAGCCGATGGTTATTATAGATGAAAAGTACAGATTTGAAGGTAACATAGTAATATAGTTGATGAGGTTGAAAAAAAGACACCAGTCCATCAAGTTCAACCTATTTTGGATCTCCAGCAATCCCTCACTTATATTTGAAATTGGTCCAGAGTAAGCAACCAATATGTTTCAATTGTGAAAATCCCCCGAAACTCAATATTGCAGTCCTATTTTTACACTATATCCACTACTATCCTTCATTTTAATTAACGGTCGTATCCCTGGATACACTTGTCCGCTAAAAATTTGTCTAACCCTTTCTTAAACAGATCTATTGAATCTGCCATCACAACCTTCCCTGGCAATGAATTCCATATCTTGACTGAAGGTAAATCGTGTAAAACGTGTATAGTGTGTACATGTGAATCGGCATGCTGAACAGGACATTCAGTAGTTGGTAAAATCGTTAATAATATCACATTGGGGAAAATTTTATGTAGCGTGTACCCAGACTTAAAGTCTGGGTACATGCTACATACTTTCTATGGCTGGAAAGAAATTGATTTTGATTGCATTGTACATAATTCTTTCAGAGTGTGGGAAACATGCAACCAAGTTCAATCAAATCTATGCAATATTATATACTGAATGAATCAGTTGGAAATGCTTATATTAAGGCACATAAATGTTGTTTGTGTACAGTAATTGCACAATATGCATTCCCCATATTCTACTGAGGAAGACAGGAACATTTTTGTGTATATGGAGTGATATTTTCATATTTTTAGAAGCAAATTGCAAGGTGTTTATTAAACTGTAGGGCAGCACGGTGGCTAAGTGGTTAGCACTTCTGCCTCACAGCACTGGGGTCATGAGTTCAATTCCCGACCATGGCCTTATCTGTCAGGAGTTTGTAATTTCTCCCCATGTTTGCATGGGTTTCCTCCAGGTGCTCCGGTTTCCTCCCACACTCCAAAAACATACTGGTAGGTTAATTGGCTGCTATCAAAATTGACCCTAGTCTGTGTCTGTCTGTGTGTGTATGTTAGATAATTTAGACTGTAAGCTCCAATGGGGCAGGGACTGATGTGAATGAGTTCTCTGTACAGCGCTGCGGAATTAGTGGCGCTATATAAATAAATGGTGATGAAACTGTAATTGTTTTGGAAAAGATAGCAATATGTGCAGGCAACGTATTTTTTTGTGAATTTTGTTTTTAATTGTCCGATTTGTTTTTTCACACTACTCTGCACTGATTGTCTGCCAGAAATGTAAGTTTTTACAGTATACTACAAGACCAATTTACCATCCTGTCTAATTGCACAGCACAATTCATGCTAACTTCACGGCAGATGTGTCAAAAAAGCTATTAAATGTGACTTTAAACTCCACTGAAAGGCAATAAAGAAAAACATTAGCAAAGATAAGCAAATGGCAAAGTGATACCAATAATGTGTAATTCGTTTTTAAGGTTAATTCAGATGTATTAATGTGTCACTTGTCTAAATGATGACACAATACTAGCACATGACCTATTTATTAATGTTACATTATTAATAGCTATAAACATAAAAATATGGATAGTATTACAGTCTATTATATTTAGAGATGGGCGGGTCCGGTTCTCCGAGAACCGAACCCACCCGAACTTTGGGTATCCGAGTACCGAGCTGAGCAGCTCGGTACTCTCCCGCCCATTCCGAATCCAAATCGAGGCCGAACGTCATTGTGACGTCGTCGGATCTCGGGACTCGGTTCTCGCGATACTTCAACTTTATAAATACACGCCTCCACAGCAATCCATCGCCATTTGACAGAGGGAGAGAGCAGGGTGTAGTCATAGGCTAATTAGAGCAGGGACAGAGAATACCATATTGTTCTTGCAATTGCTCTAACCAAAATCGCTAGTGCAGAGAGGAGGATAGAGGTTTATTATTTTTTCTTCATATTTGGCACTCCCCAGCGCTTTTGGGGTGTCCCCCATAATTGTGCATTAATATTTCTGGCTGTCAAAAGTCATATCTGTCAGCAGTATCTACTAAATAATTTGTAGCACACCTCAGTGTTTTTGGGGTGTCCTCCCTAATTGTGCATTAATATTTCTGGCTGTCAAAAGTCATATCTGTCAGCAGTATCTACTCAATAATTTTTAGCACTCCTCAGTGTTTTTGGGGTGTCCTCCCTAATTGTGCATTAATATTTCTGGCTGTCAAAAGTCATATCTGTCAGCAGTATCTACTCAATAATTTTTAGCACTCCTCAGTGTTTTTGGGGTGTCCTCCCTAATTGTGCATTAATATTTCTGGCTGTCAAAAGTCATATCTGTCAGCAGTATCTACTCAATAATTTTTAGCACTCCTCAGTGTTTTTGGGGTGTCCTCCCTAATTGTGCATTAATATTTCTGGCTGTCAAAAGTCATATCTGTCAGCAGTATCTACTCAATAATTTTTAGCACTCCTCAGTGTTTTTGGGGTGTCCTCCCTAATTGTGCATTAATATTTCTGGCTGTCAAAAGTCATATCTGTCAGCAGTATCTACTCAATAATTTTTAGCACTCCTCAGTGTTTTTGGGGTGTCCTCCCTAATTGTGCATTAATATTTCTGGCTGTCAAAAGTCATATCTGTCAGCAGTATCTACTCAATAATTTTTAGCACTCCTCAGTGTTTTTGGGGTGTCCTCCCTAATTGTGCATTAATATTTCTGGCTGTCAAAAGTCATATCTGTCAGCAGTATCTACTCAATAATTTTTAGCACTCCTCAGTGTTTTTGGGGTGTCCTCCCTAATTGTGCATTAATATTTCTGGCTGTCAAAAGTCATATCTGTCAGCAGTATCTACTCAATAATTTTTAGCACTCCTCAGTGTTTTTGGGGTGTCCTCCCTAATTGTGCATTAATATTTCTGGCTGTCAAAAGTCATATCTGTCAGCAGTATCTACTCAATAATTTTTAGCACTCCTCAGTGTTTTTGGGGTGTCCTCCCTAATTGTGCATTAATATTTCTGGCTGTCAAAAGTCATATCTGTCAGCAGTATCTACTCAATAATTTTTAGCACTCCTCAGTGTTTTTGGGGTGTCCTCCCTAATTGTGCATTAATATTTCTGGCTGTCAAAAGTCATATCTGTCAGCAGTATCTACTCAATAATTTTTAGCACTCCTCAGTGTTTTTGGGGTGTCCTCCCTAATTGTGCATTAATATTTCTGGCTGTCAAAAGTCATATCTGTCAGCAGTATCTACTCAATAATTTTTAGCACTCCTCAGTGTTTTTGGGGTGTCCTCCCTAATTGTGCATTAATATTTCTGGCTGTCAAAAGTCATATCTGTCAGCAGTATCTACTCAATAATTTTTAGCACTCCTCAGTGTTTTTGGGGTGTCCTCCCTAATTGTGCATTAATATTTCTGGCTGTCAAAAGTCATATCTGTCAGCAGTATCTACTCAATAATTTTTAGCACTCCCCAGTGGTTTGCGCTCAGAATGGATTCAAAGCAGTCCACATATGATCTAAATGAGCAACCAGGTTCTGTCACCAGTCCTGATGTTAGTGTTCCCAGTACGTCATCTGGCCAAGGCGATGTCAAACAACAGAGTGTTTTCAAATTAGTGCAAAAAACAAAAACCAAAAAAAAATTTACTGTATTGAAGCGAAAAAGAAGTGTAACTGAGCAAAAGTTAAGTGACGATAAAAAAAAAATTGCAAGCATGCCATTCTACACACGCAGTGGCAAAGAGAGAATGAGGCCTTCACCTTTGGCTATTAGTGGCAGATCCCAAAAAGTTACCCAGGCTACAATTGGTGCACAACTACTGTTACGCGTCAAAGCTGAGCTGCAAGATACCAGTGAGGCATTACAGGAGAATATTTGCTCTGATTCACAAATGACAACAATCCCTGTGGAGAGTCCATCCAACAGTGGGATGTCTAATCGTGAGCATTCTGCTGATGTGTGCCTTAATAGCCCGAGTGTAGCCGGTGATACCCAAATTGAGGATGCCACTTTGGAATTAGAACAGGATGAGGGGGAGATTTGTGTAGGCGACGAGGGCGCTAATGAGGATGTTGATGAGGATGAGGTTGTTTGTGTAAGTCCTGCACCAGTGGCAGCAGTTCTGGCACGTGACAAGAAAAAGGCCATTGTCATGCCTGGGCATAAAACAAAAAAATCCACTTCTTATGTGTGGAATTATTTCTACCCAAATCCAGACAACAATTGTATAGCCATTTGTAGTGTATGTGAAGCCACAGTCAGTCGAGGGAGGGACCTTAACCATCTTGGAACCTCGTCTATGTTACGCCATTTAACGAGAGTTCATGGCAAAGTGTTGGGAAAAGCTGAAAGTTCTTCCCAAAAGAATACAAGCACTCCCTCATCAGCTAAGACCCTCCGCTCACCGACATACCGACGGCTACAAAATACACCCACCACACCATCCTCATCAATATCCTCAGTAGCGCTCGGAGTTAGCCCGGCATCCCACTTAAGGCTGGATGACTCCGGCACTATTATTGATTCCTCTGAAGAAAGCGTTAGTCCTGCTGCTGCTGTTGCTGCTGCTGGGGGTGAATCGTCATCCCAGAGGCAGGTGAATAAAATGAGCAGTCCTACATTTCAGCAATTAACTGTGAAACAATCATTTGCGAGGGGAAGCAAATATGACAGCAGTCACCCAGTCGCCAAGCGAATCACAGACGCCATGGCTGCAATGTTAGTGTTAGATCTGCGTCCAATCTCCACAATAAACGCAGCTGGTTTTTCACAGTTAATTGAGGTTTTGTGTCCGCGTTACAGAATTCCATCGCGACACCATTTCTCCCGTAAAGCTATTCCACAACTATACCAAAAAGTGTGTAAAAATGTAGAGATTGCGCTGAAAAATGCCATTCTGCCCACTGTTCACTTAACCACAGATATGTGGACAAGTGGAAGTGGCCAAACCAAAGACTATATGACTGTGACAGCCCACTGGGTTGGTCATTCACCTTCACCAGCAGGAACAGCAGCAGCATGTACACCACTACGTAACATTTGTCACAGGCAGGCCACTCTTTGTATCACCGGCTTCACTAACAGGCATACGGCTGACAATTTGTTACGCAAACTGAGAGATGTGATTGATGCATGGCTTATACCACTCGGACTCTCCCCAGGGTATGTCATTTCAGATAACGCCAACAATATAGTGCGAGCATTACAGCTGGGTGATTTCCAACATATTCCCTGTTTTGCTCACACCATCAACTTGGTGGTGCAGAGCTTCCTACGAAATAACCGTGAGGTGCAGGAGATGCTTTCGGTGGCCCGTAAAATTTCAGGCCATTTCAGGCATTCAGCCACAGCATGTAGGAGATTACAGCAGCTCCAAGAGCAGTTTAACTTGCCCTGCCACCAACTTAAGCAAGAGGTGGTAACTCGGTGGAATTCCACCCTGTACATGCTTCAGAGGATGGAGGAACAGCGCAAAGCCATCCAAGCATATTGCACAAGTCATGACATTGGGAAAGGAGGGGGGATGTATTTCACTCTTGCACAGTGGGGAATCCTTTCAGTGCTGTGCAAGGTGCTGAAACCATTTGAAGTTGTGACATGTGAGGTCAGTGCAGACTCTGCTAGTTTGAGCCAAGTCATTCCTTTAATTAGACTATTGGAAAAGCAGCTTGAGAAAATGAAGGAGGAGCTGAAAGCAAGCAATTCAGCAAAGTATGTTGGCCTTGTCGATCAAGTACTTAATTCGCTTCACAATGATCCTCGAGTTATTAAGATCTTGAACTCGGATCAGTACGTTTTGGCCACTGTGCTTGATCCAAGGTTTAAAACCTACATTGAGTCTTTACTTGTAAATGAGCGAGATGTGAACTTTTGCAAGGAGCTATTGCTCAGCAAGTTGGCCGCTGAACTGGGCCTCGGCTTGACGACGTGTCCTCCTTCACTTTCTCAAGCTGTTGCTCGTAAAAAATTAAATTTCCAAAAAAGAAGCAGGGAAGACACAGGGGGCAGACGAGAACAATTTAACATCTGGGCTGGTTTGAAGGATTTTTCAAAAAAATGTGTCACTTTGCCCATAACTCCATCCAATATGAGTATAAACATGCAAAGGATGGTGGAGGATTACTTTCAAGAGGTAGTTGATATGGAAATGTCAGACAGTCCCTTTCCTTACTGGGAAGAAAAGCAGGCCATTTGGAAACCCATGTACAAACTTGCTTTGCAATACCTAAGCTGCCCACCCTCCAGTGTGTACTCTGAACGAGTGTTCAGCACAGCAGGGAACTTAGTCAGTGATCGCCGTAGAAGGTTACTTCCCAAAAATGTGGAGAAAATGATGTTTATAAAAATGAACTACATCTTCCACGAGGAAGGCCTTCACCATCCAAGACATCCAAGCACTGACTGTTCTCTAATGGCGGATTCAAGCGGCGATGAATTGATAGTCTGTGATGATGACGTACACACTGATGAGGGTGAGGATGAAGCTGAAGATGATGCCGATAACATCTTTTTAAAACTTTCTATGTAAGTGTAGGGTGCAATCTACCCCCAAAGAGGAAAGGGACTTGTGGCATTTCCATATCACATACCATCTTGAAAGGCTGCTGTTAGGGCAATTTATCCTTAAGGGTAGGGTGTCATAGACAGAGTGACCCTAAACTGGCTTTGTCCATTTTTCATAATATTGTACAGTCTATAATGGCTGAATTTTTTAGTATTTTATACAAGTGGAGGGGGGCCTAGAGAGACAGAAACCAAACTGGCTTTCTCCATGTCAATTAATATTGTACAGTCTATAATGGCTGAATTTTTTGGTATTTTATACAAGTGGAGGGGGGCCTAGAGAGACAGAGTGACCCCAAACTGTCTTTCTCCATGTCAATTAATATTGTACAGTCTATAATGGCTGAATTTTTTAGTATTTTATACAAGTGGAGGGGGGCCTAGAGAGACAGAAACCAAACTGGCTTTCTCCATGTCAATTAATATTGTACAGTCTATAATGGCTGAATTTTTTGGTATTTTATACAAGTGGAGGGGGGCCTAGAGAGACAGAGTGACCCCAAACTGTCTTTCTCCATGTCAATTAATATTGTACAGTCTATAATGGCTGAATTTTTTAGTATTTTATACAAGTGGAGGGGGGCCTAGAGAGACAGAAACCAAACTGGCTTTCTCCATGTCAATTAATATTGTACAGTCTATAATGGCTGAATATTTTGGTATTTTATACAAGTGGAGGGGGGCCTTGAGAGACAGAAACCAAACTGACTTTTTCCATTTCTTTACATATTTAACTATAAGTGTAGGGTGTAATATACATTCAAAGACGATGGCTGCATTGCCAATATGCATAGATGGAGAGGAAGACAATCTGTTTTGTGTGTACAATAGGCCTACCAACGAAGAATTAAACTGTTTTTTTGGATGATTTATTACCTCAACAATTAGATTACTTGTCTCTAAAACAGTTGGAGCACTAAATTGGGTTAATTTAGGCCCAAAAACATGGATTTTCCCAAAAAATAGCAAAACAAAACCAAACAAAACCAAAACCAAAACCAAAACACGCAATGGCGGTTTTGCAAAACCAAAACCAAAACCAAAACACGACGGTAATCCAGATCCAAAACCGAATCCAAAACCAAAACACGGGGGTCAGTGACCATCTCTAATTATATTACATGTTTGAGTCCTTATATAAATTTCCTTTCTCACTTCTGAACATTTATGAAGATATTAAAAAAGACTTCTCTTAAAATATTTTGCATCATCCTTTAGGGTACTAACATAGAGGATAATGGGCAAAACATTTCCCACATCCAGGGCATCTTCTCTCATCTGCAGTCCAGACACAATCTATGTGTACTCCTGAATACTTCTCACCCTCCTCTGAGGGGGTGATACCTCAATTGCTTGGGACTCTGACACTCTCCGCTGTACTCTCAGCCCTACTCGCCGCTCCTCTGCGGGAGTTCATTTCTCCACGTGTTCTGACACTTTCTTCATTGTGTTCTTTCAGTCCCTCCTGAGGGTCTCTTCACATAAACCCTCAATGGGGGTCTCTGGTACTCTGATTTTGCAAACAGAGGACTCTTCCCCCTTAAGATACTGGTGCCCTACCCTGCAGTAGACATGGTTTTCCCCCTTCTATCTGAGGTCGCCCTATAATTCAGGAAGATCCCACAAACATGGACATAACTAGAATTTAAAGAGGAAACTATAACAAAACACCAGACAGACAAACAGTTATAGGAGTTGATAGACACAACAAAGAGCTATGCTTTAAGGGACTTCATCATTTTCAAATAAAAATGTACACCAAGTTATTTTCGATCGTTTATTTAAAATCACAGAATGCCTCTGCTGCCAAGAAAATGTCTGGCTTACCAAAGGTATGGACGATAGCCATAATTTGATATTAGTAGAAGAAAACTGGCAATAAACTATTGATGGATTTTATAGTATGAAATCCTGTGGAATAGTCCTGGCTAGAGGAGAACTGTCTAAACATTATAATAAAAGGCATGTAATTAATCTAATACTTGTATGCATATATCATGTATTAATAAAATACTAAGGTTGGGTACCCACTGGCATTTATTTTAAACAATGGAAGCGCAAATGCCAGGGACATGCAGCGCTTAACGAGTGCTTGTACTGACGGTTGGAGACGTCGGAGGTTGACGCTCCATTTACCTCGATGTGGCTGATTTACATTGAATGCAAAAAATGCAGCTTGACACCCACAAAACCGCAGGTACAAATGTGAGGGGTTATGGTGACATTGAAAATAATTATTTCCATGTGTTGTACTAAATTTTAAAAGCTAGTAAAAACATGTATTTTAATGCCAGTGGGTATGAGACCTTATGACCAAAGTAGTTGTTCAAGTAAACAGCTGTGTCAAGAACAAAATATATCACTTCATGTTTTTATGGGCAAATATGGTATGCAGGACTGAATAGCTGGATGTGCCGTCCCTTCTCGAGTTTCCAGTAGAATCTGAAGACTGTACGCGCATTGCCAGAATTCAGCACTCCTGCGAAACATCCAGCTCTCCCGAATGCAAACTCTTCTCAAGAATACTCATAGAAGCCCAGAAGAGGGCTAACTTCATTAATTGTTTTAAACTTAGTTGCCCTCGTGGTCTGCCCAGTGCGCTTCAAGGTGCGCGCCTAATCTCCCCCTCGGAGATGTCTTCGTAAACTACAAATGCGCATAGATTTGAAGGGAGAAGGAAAGATTTGAGGAGGCGCACTGTAGAAATGTAAAGTCCAACCTTCCACCACTTTAGAAACTCCTTTTTCATTAAAATAAGCTTTTTATCCATAAATATTGCTCAGTTTATGGATGAGGGGACATTGGGCCTGAGACGGAGTGAGATGTCCGTCCATTTGCATTTTGTTGCACTGCACATCCTCAGACAGTGAATGTACACAACTGCGCATATTCAGACCTGCAACTTTTACTCATCTGAGACTCCTTAAGCCTGATGGGGGACAATGTACAGTAAGGGTGCGTTCAAACAACTGTGTACAGATTCAGACTGGGATGTAGTCAAAGATAAGGCTGAAAAAGAGGTTTTATTTGCGGGATGTCAGGGGCAGGTGTAAGTAGTGGATAATAATGAGGGTGAACACATGAACTAGTGAATCACTTGCAATTAGAGGTTTGTGAATGATTTGCAGATGCTGATTGAGACTTTAGAAGTCGTGCGGCCATAGATTAGGATTTGTTTTTGCAAAAAGTTATTTCTTTGCGCGCATGGTTACTCAAGTTTAGATGCTTCAAACCAATTGTGTTCATAACATATAAAAGGCTTTATGTACATGGTTGTAAGTTGGACGTAAGTGTTTGTATGGTGTCTATTGTCAAAATTATGCATCTGCTACTCATTCAGACCTGGACGTATCTTCATTTCTGAATATAGTGTACAAACGTATACACTTGTATGTGACTTTTTCTATCGCAAGTTACACTTACGCTTATGCTCCAATCTGAATCAGGCTATATTTCTTGTGGTACTT
This sequence comes from Mixophyes fleayi, assembly GCF_038048845.1. Classification (NCBI taxonomy): domain Eukaryota; kingdom Metazoa; phylum Chordata; class Amphibia; order Anura; family Limnodynastidae; genus Mixophyes; species Mixophyes fleayi. The sequence goes on from NC_134403.1 coordinate 340,240,770, forward strand.
TTGTCGTGCGAAGCTTTTTTCCACGCACCTAGAAATGTCCTCCTCTGCCAAAGTGCAAATGTGTCCTAATAAAAGTATAGATCTCAAACAGAGCTAGTGAAATATTATTTTTGGGGAGATAAATTGTCTGTGCACCAACATGTCTAAATATGTGCCCTTTCCAGCACTTTAGCTCATGTCAATAGTTTTGCTCCTCAAACTTCATTTGTTACCTTGCAAAAGTAGGTGCACCATTGCAGGTGTGTGTCGCTGATAGTCCCTACAGATGTGTTTACTCTTTTCACTTTGATGTGTCACTAAAGGGGCGATTCAGAGCTTGTGAACGATTCATTTCTCAAGCTGAAAGACTGCAGAGTTCGGTCACTACCAGGCCTTTATCATTACTGAATCTGAAGCATCTTCTGTGGACCTACTTCAAACGCTTTTTTGCTTAAATTGCCCTTACCTACTCTCCTACTCTCTGTGCCTACTCTCTTGAAATGTCCAGGAGGCTGCCAAATTTCTCCAGGGAACCCTCTCAGATACCAGAGAATTGCGCAATCATGGCCCCGCTTCTAATCGATTTTACAAATTGCATTGTCAGGCTCTACTGGACTTGTCAAGCTCCCATCCGCGATCTCCTGGAGATAATCATGGCTTGAATGTAGGTTAAAAGAAACTTCAAAAAATGTTGCATAACAGCATAAGAATAGTACCTGCATCATTTGTTCCACACCAGGATGCAGCGTAAAGATTAAAGGATCTATTTATGAAGTTGCCATGTGAACCAAAAGAGAACTGCTGGCTTCTCCTTAGAATGGCTGTCGCAGCTCTTCTTTTAATACCTGAAGGGGTTAAAGCAGAAGATATCAGAGATTTCTCCTACCTTAACCTGTTATTTGGTTACTGCAATCCTCATAGACCTCTATGGGTGCTGCTAACTGACCCCATTTAAGATGCCACCTCAACATGGCATTAACCTATCTTTTCAAAGGAGTCCATCGCAGTCAGATTCGGAACTAGCGAGCTGTGGGCTCTGGTACGGGTAGATGGGAAGGAGGGACCCGGGGCCCCCTACTCTCTGCATCTGTCATGCAATGGGTCCCATTATCGCCATGGGCCCCGGATGCACTGTGGTAGTTCTACCACCGATCGCAGTCGAACGCCGCCGGAGAAACTACTGCTGAGCTGTTGCCGTGTCCCATCGCTAAAAGCATGCGTGACCTTAGCCTTAGTATGGACAATAGCCATGGGGAGTCTTGTCCTTTTTCATTAGTTTAGGAGGGGGGATTTCTGGGCTTGCCAATGAGCCGCCGGCATTGTAAATGACAGTGGTACTACATTTTGTATTGCAATAAAAAATGATAGTTACTGCCGTCCACTAGCTTCCGATCGTAAATACCCCTAAATATGTAAGCAAGCAGTTTTTACAATGCTGCAAAAGAAGAAACATGTCTGTGTGTATATAACCTAAATATTGTAATACATTTCTATACAGTTCCCTATTCAATATATCATCTACACATCACTTTTGACACTTTAGAGTTCAAATTCCCTGCTTTTACAGTTACTGAACAGAAAAAACACATCCAAGGTTTTTGTATGTCTGAAATCATTACAGAACAGAGCAATTACCAACATAACATATTTTTTTCCAATACCCTCGAGGGCACAGACGTAACATAAAATAAAAAAAAAAAATTAAGACATTTTCAAACCTAACAGCCTACACAGCATAAAAAAAAAATCGTACTGCAAACACCACGCTAAGTTAGAAACAAGTGGTCTTCATTTATGCTGACAGACTGAGAGAAGCACAAATGGCAGCCACAAGGGAAATGATGGTACTTCAAAGGAAACAGCTAAGGCTGGGAAGTTTGCCGCACTTGTCCTAAATAAAAATCTGTGCTCGCTTGCTGTGTTTCTGAAATCACAGCTGAAGACTATTTTTCTTAACCACTGGAAAGTGAAACTCAACCTGCACCAATCTATTTCACAAATGGAAAAATGATCGATTAGTGAAATAATAAAATATGGCAGATCAGCAGTTTCCCTCAAGCTGGGTCTACGCAGAATCCCAGCTACTTGTCTGGGATCCCCTTTCACCAGGAAGATACCACAACTAATGAGGAACAGTACAACCACACAAGAGAGCGGGATACATTCTAGATAAACCTATAATTTAGCGGCGCTCAGAAGAACTAAAACATCCAGCCAATGGAGCCATTTGTCAGATGGGTTTTACTTGCACTTAATTTATTATACTCTAATACTTGCGATGAAATAGAATTCAGATATTGTCCGATTTCATGAGACTTAAACAAATCATTAACAGACAATGCTCCGGGAAATCATGCAAAACCACTGGATTTACAGTTAAATTGCATTACTACATAAAAACTAGTTTGGATTTGTTCTGTCTGCAGAACTATGTTCAAGCTGATGTGAAATTAGTTCGCTTAGAGCCGGGAGGCACAGCCTTTTTAAGTCTGAGGGCTGCATTGGGAGATAGTAGTCATTTGATGAGGCCATAAGCAAACTAAACTTGCTTATACATGTAAAATATGTAGATTGTACTACAAGAAAAGATGATCCTATTTGCTGTTAAGCCATACTGCTCAATATTGTTATAAACATGGTGACAGTAAGTGCATCACTGTATTATCATTCCCCCACCCCCCCTCACCTCTTTAATAAAACATTTGCCTCCTTACCCCTGCTGTAATACATTTCTTCCTCTCCTTGCCTGTAACAACCCACCTGTCACCTCTGTAGTAACACATTACCCCATCACCTCTGTATTAAGATATTTCCCCTCTCCCCCTGTAGCAGCACATTCTACTCTATTGTCCTTGTAGTAACACATTCTCCCCACTCCTCCCTGTAGTAACACATTCTCCCCACTCCTCCCTGTAGTAACACATTATCCCCACTCCTCCCTGTAGTAACACATTATCCCCACTCCTCCCTGTAGTAACACATTCTCCCCACTCCTCCCTGTAGTAACACATTCTCCCCACTCCTCCCTGTAGTAACACATTCTCCCCACTCCTCCCTGTAGTAACACATTCTCCCCACTCCTCCCTGTAGTAACACATTCTCCCCACTCCTCCCTGTAGTAACACATTCTCCCCACTCCTCCCTGTAGTAACACATTCTCCCCACTCCTCCCTGTAGTAACACATACTCCCCACTCCTCCCTGTAGTAACACATACTCCCCTCTGCCCCAGGAGTAACACATTCTCCCCTCTGCCCCAGGAGTAACACATTCTCCCCTCTGCCCCAGGAGTAACACATTCTCCCCTTTGCCCCAGGAGTAACACATTCTCCCCTCTGCCCCAGTAGTTACACATTCTCCCTTCTGCCCCAGTAGTAACACATTCTTCTCTCTGCCCCAGTAGTTACACATTCTCCTTTCTGCCCCAGTAGTAACACATTCTCCCTTCTGCCCCAGTAGTAACACATTCTCCCTTCTGCCCCAGTAGTAACACATTCTCCCTTCTGCCCCAGTAGTAACACATTCTCCCTTCTGCCCCAGTAGTAACACATTCTCCCTTCTGCCCCAGTAGTAACACATTCTCCCTTCTGCCCCAGTAGTAACACATTCTCCCTTCTGCCCCAGTAGTAACACATTCTCCCCTCTGCCCCAGTAATAGTAGCAACACTTTGCAGCTTAATTTAGCACAATTCCACAGATAAATGAGTGAAAAAATTCCAAAAGATAATTAATGGGCAAAAACTCTCGATATCCATAAAAACTGCACTGACAGTTATTCAAAATACGCTTGTTCTACGTAGGTAGCTCATCTATTGCAGATGCTGCTTACCATTAGAGTGGACATGCACAGGTCTTACTACCTCCCCTCTCCAAGCCAAGACACAAGGTGCACAGGTAATGAGAATATCTTATATTCCCTGCATTGTATATATATATATATATATATATATATATATATATATATATATATATATATATATATATATATATATATATATTCCCAGAACAAGCCTGTATTTATCCCAAACATCTGTAAATTCCCTTCCTTTTTCCCAGCTACTGTACATCTGCTAAGGCTTGTTCCAGGTATCCACTACTCTTGATGGCAATAATCCTGAGCTTTTCCTCCACCAGCCAGTTTAAGACAATGTCCTCTTGTTCTAGAATTTAATTTATTCTCGGAAATTCTCCCCTCTTGAACCTTCACTTATGATTTTATTCTCATTTAAAAAAAAAAAAAAGGTTTGGCAAGTTCTACAAATAGCCTTCCAAAGGAAATGTGAAAAATAGCTCCCGATATAAATCACAGGGTCATACTAAAGGGTTAAATGCACCATAGAGTCGGTATCATGAAATCTTGTAAAAATAGACATTGTTCATCTGAAGACGTTGTTTAACGCCATGTCATGGAAGGCTGGGCATACAGTGGTATTCACAAATGGATAGCTTTGCTGAATTCTATTACTGTCTGGTATTTGAGAAGCTAAGGACCCAATTTTTCACTGTGTCTATTGTGGACAACATGGCTGCGTCTCCGACATTGACTGCCAGTTTTATGGCAAGAAAAAAAAAATCAGATGATTTATCAGGTAGCAAAGAAATTTCACAGTGGAACAACTCCGTTCCTCATTTTTGCACATTTCAGATTCTGCAGACTGTTTGTGCATCACTTTGCAGTATAAATATTGAAATGTTGTCTCTCGCACATCCAAAGTCAGTAAAGGACCCAGACATAAATGAAGACAGACTTGGCAGCGTCTGCCTTATATATCTTATAGTATAACAGACAGGAGACAGAATGTGCGACACATGCTGTAACTAGGATCACCTGCAGTCATTACTGCCAACTTTATATAGGTGGTAGATCTCTTTACTCAGTTTTACATTAAACCAAAAAATATTTTATACCCTGATAGATAAAAAATGATGTGTGATGTTTAGTGTAAGTTCTGATTCAAAAATTTGTTTTTTTAAATTAACAAACAAACATTTAGTTAATTAAGGTAATTTGCAGCAAGAAAAAATACAGTGGCTGCTACACAATATTAAATTGACTAGCAAAGGAGTAGAGACTGAGCACATTCAAAGATGTTCTGATTTACCATCCTCATCACCATTTATTTATATAGCGCCACTGATTCTGTAGCGCTGTACAGAGAACTCATTCACATCAGTCCCTGCTCCTTTGGAGCTTACAGTCTAAATTCCCTAACACACACACACACACACACACACACACACACACACACAGACAGAGAGATAGAGAGTAGGGTCAATTTTGATAGCAGCCAATTAACCTACTAGTATGTTTTTGGAGTGTGGGAGGAAACCGGGGCACACGGAGGAAACCCACGCAAACACGGGGAGAACATACAAACTCCACACAGATGAGGCCATGTTCGGGAATTGAACTCATGACCCCAATGCTGTGAGGCAGAAGTGCTAACCACTAAGCCATCATGCTTTCAATGAGACAACATTGCTCAGGATTGCCTCTTTCTATAAAGAGATCTCACATAACAGCCTTATTGTAACGGACAGGTAATAGCACATACAACAGTCTTGGTAAAATTAACTCTAAAACAAATATTATTATCCTTTATTTATAGGGTGCCACAAAGGGTTTTTAGCACTATACAGAAAGTATACAATATTACATAGCATTACAAGGCAATACAATAAACACAATGCAGTAAAAATCACAACACAGCTATGAATAGCCATACGGGGCAATAAGATGCCAGGGGTGTCCCAAAACCACAATAACTAGAACAGGGCAGAAGGGGAGGTGGGGGAATGAATCAGTGCAAGCTGAACCTGTGCCCAGAAACATAGACACAAGAGATCCTGAAATTTGTGGTGGGTAAACAAGGATGATGGTGAGACTGAGGGCATAGAGCCCAGAGAGGAGGTGCAGAATATAGGTGGCATAACGAGGGCAAAGGTAACGAGAGGAGGCGGACAGGATGGAAGAGGGCCCTGCTCGTGGGAGCGTATCATTTATAATAAGCATAGGGTTAATGTCTTCCTTTCACGCACCTTACATAACCTTTCTATGTTATCTTCAATTAAACCACACAGACACGTATTAACATTTGGCAAAAAAGACGCAGTTTTATTAAATAACAAAATTACTGATTGGAAAAATATGATGGTGGCGGCGAGAGCAACGCAGTCAGCTAACAAGCAATCATTAAACCAAATAGTCCAATGCCAACATAGCATGGGTAAGTCTCTGACGTTCAGAAACCCATGATTTTATATACTCTCAGTTCATGGCTTCACTTGACAAAGGGGTGAAAGTAGACAAACCGGGTGACACATAAGGGTGAGTTGGTGTAAGAGTAACTAGAAATCAGATGGGAGGGGTAGAAAGAAGAGTGGGTGACAAGCGGGGTGGATGAATGAGGGTGCAGTATACTTTGTGTTTGTGAAAAGACACACAAAGACGGAAGATAATGCCCATAACTAGACCTTATACTTTGTGCATCACTGTATCTCTGTCCCATGAATCTATTTATGAACAATGCATTCAAAAAGTTGCAATTGTCAGGATAGGCGCTGCTGCTAGGCAGTTGCCTAGGGTGCTAGAATGTAGAGGGTGCCTAAAATTTTGATTGGTGCCTCCATACTGAGCACCAGTCATTGACAGGGATGGACAGCAACTGGCAGCTTCTTACCTGTAAGACTGCCAGCTGATGCTCCTTCATGTTTGTAATGGGCAGAGCATGTGGCGCTGGGCTATGATGTCACAGCCCCGTCCCACACTTCCAAGTATAGATTAGGCAGCCCTGCCCCCACTCCACACTAGTTAAGAAGTATAGGAAGGGGGCGCCACTGAGGGGATGGTACGGTGCCCAAGGAGGGTGGGGGGAGACGAATGAGCCCAGAAATCATGTCCTGGTAATTGTAAATTAAAGAAAGCAGCTTTCGTGTGTATTATTTGTATACATGTTATCATATGATCTTTCAGGCATTCTAGTTGTACAGATATAAATCTGTTTCCCAGAAATTACAAATAGATCAGTACAGCAGCAGAAAGTGGGTTATGCATATGCAAATTTCCAAAAATCAGTCCCGCAGGAGATCATGCCATAGGCGAATACCTGGGTTACCTGTGGGCAATCTGAAAGTACAAAAGAGCAATCAGATATTAAGATGACAAAAAACGATTGCTCCAGTTCTACACTGCCATGAGCACCGAAGTCCAGAACAAAATCTCTACCAAAGAAGCCTGAGCACAATATTGCTGTGTACATCAGAAAAATGTTCTTGTGGCTGCATATTTGTCATACCCTTCCCTGAAACTATGGCTGTACACCAAAGATCAACACTGACATAAATTATAATTAAGCTTTTCCTTTGGAGTAATTAGAGTAGAAAAAAAAAATGGTTTTGTGGTTTTCCAGTTAAACATTGCTTATTTTTTCACATTAGATTAAAGATATTTGACCAAAAAAGTATGTAAACTACTGTCATAACCACCACTGCACATGCAAATACTTATGATTGTGCAGGGGAAATATTTCACAAATAAAATTGTAAAAGTGTTCACAAATGTTGCTGAAAGGAAAAAGAATTGGCTCCGATTTCTAAATCATGTCACATGCATAGTTCATATTTAATATTTTGCAAGGAGCAAGGTTTTCATTAGGCTGAAAACAGATGGCATTGCAGTAAATAGTGGAACCAGACGATAGGTGCACATACATCCTGCAATATTAACAACCAATTAGTCCATACTGGCTATTCTCCCGGAATGTCTGGGAGGTTCACAAATTTTGGGTAGTTGTCCCGGAAGCCCGGGAGAGAAGGGCTTTCTCCTGAATCCTGCCCGCTTTTTAGCACCGAGATTCACATAATCTTGATCATGAGGCTAAAATGACACAATTTTCGTTGCCATGCCCGCTTTGCATTGCCACTTAACCTCTCCCTCCGACAGTTGCGGATCCAGGGTGGGGGCGATCGGGGAAATCGCCCCCCCCTAGCAGTACAAGTCCTATAAATTTAAGTCCAAGACGCCGATCAAAACAGGTGGAGGGGGTGGGGCCGATCGCGGGTGGTGGACGGGGTTTTCCAGGGCCAGCCAATCAGAATGAAGGAGGGGTGTGATTATTCAAAATCCCCCCCCCCTAAAAATTACATCTAGGTTCGCCCCTGCACCTCTGAGAAGTAGGAATTAGTCTATTTTAGACCTAGTTGGACACTAATCACAATGTTTATTGGTCCAAATAAAAATCATCTGATCTCTATTAGTATCTGATTGAGCACCAAACTTAAGAGTCCATGCTCTGACAAACCTGTGACTGATTTAGCTGTGAATAGAACGGAGTAATAGGGGTGAGATTCAATTTCTGGCAATGTGTGACATAAACATCACCGAGATGTCCGGCTACGCACACTGCCATCCGTTACGTTAGGAATCTCCGCTCATTTTTCTGTGCACTGTTATGGTGTTTTATGAGGAAAAATGAGCAGAGATTCCTGCCGTAACACCGGCACTATGTGTCTCCGTAGACGTTCGCACTGAATTGACTTTCACCCATAGAGCCGGTTTAAAAAAAATTACTATGAATTAATGTTCACTGCAATAAACTCTACTCCCCTTGCAACTAAACCACTGAGTATGCTGAAGTCAGACCTTCCAGGAATACAAGATTCTACTACAACAGTTTGGTGCAGGCCGGAAGTCATCCCAATCCGTGACGTGTCAGATGACATTATTAGGTTGAGACACATTCTTTGCAAGGAACAGACGGGAGCACAGTGCAACATAAAAGGGAAACGTGTATCAATCAGAGGTGTATCGTCATGAGACGACTTCTGTCACAATCACTGGGAAGAGTAATATGTGCTCATCATTGTTTACAATTCCCATGACGTGTGACTGCATATCCACTTGTACTTGTGAACATTGTACTTTTCAATTGTTGGCCTCTAAGTATTTAATTCTTTTTTACATAATTGAATATGGGATTTTTCATGCTTTAACCATGTCTGATTTGTTGCTAGTTGATGCATATTATAACTATATAATCATTTTTGTATGTTGTAGATTGCACAAACCATTTCATTCAATGCCACCAAATTCATATCTACGAGTCTTACTCTGGTAAATAAAACCAGGCCTCACAACTGTGTCCTTGTTAATAACTTTTATGTCTACCTATATAGGCGAAGGGTCTATTTATTAATTAACAAGGTTTATTTTAACTATAATCTGTCATCGCAACAATGACTTTTCGTTTGAAGTTATTAAAATATCATCCCAGGACATCGCATCCTGTCCCGGCGATTAATTTACTTACCTTATGAAGCTTGTTAAACAGCTGCACACTGCAGCCCAGATTGAAAATTATGGGGACTGCGGTTTAATGTGAAACTTTTAACACATAGCTAGGATACTTAAAATTGCCTAAACCAAGTGGAAACAGCTGATAGGACCAGTCGCCTCGGGACAGGAGCGCGGATGGAAGCGGGCCTCCTCTCTCCCGCAAGCGCATTGCATGTTCGTTGGGAAAACGGTGCTAAATCATTCATAGACGACCTCATTCTTGTTCAGGGTTTCGTGCGTAGCAGAGCAGCTCCCTCGCTGCGATCTATTGAAAGCATGGTTTATGGCTTAATAAATAGGCCCCTAAATCTCTAATAGAATGTAGACCAGATGACCATAACATGGCTTCCTAAATGCTATATAAGTATAAATACAATATGTAATCATTAAATATGAGATCAATAAATTGTGCATATCATGAAAAATAATGGTTGAAAAATTATAATGATCTCTATTTCTGCTACTCAGTCAATGAAGGGCCAGCTGTTTCCAATATATATGAGATAATGTACAGTCTACTGTGAAATATAAGGATATTAGAAATCACAGAGGAGATCCATGATGATATAAAAGCACAAGGTTCCAAGCCAAATACAGATCATGGAACTCAGACGTGACTTTTGTTATCCCTATATATCTCAGTAGTAGGGTGCATTATTCTTTACAATAAGTGAGTAGTAATTTTATTGCAAAGTAATTAAACTATTTTAGTATTTTGATAACTAGCTATGTTATGTTTTGGTATGAAGTATTTTCCTTCTATTAATGAGAAAAATAAAAGTTGTCAGCCAATCACACAGCTGAATCTTGTGAGCGGATTCTGTGACAGGTTTCTTAATGGAAGGGGTGGGGCTAATGTTTAGTTCATTGGGTAAAGAGTAATGTTTGGCTTAAGTAAATGTGTTCGAAGGAAATAATAATGAAGTAGAGGAGTTGTTAGCATTATCCGAACACAGTTAACGAACAATTGTGAAGTATATTAAGTTGGTCATTCTCTGGCATAGATGAGGTATGTCTTACAATGGCCATCTTTGATGACTTGTGATATCAAGGATATTTTTCACAGATATTTTTACAACTATTCATACCACTCATGTATTGTAATACTAGTATCTTCTTCGCTCCTTAACCAAGTTGTTCTCAAACTGTGTGTCGCGTGGATCACACAGGAGTGCCGCGGCAAAGGCCGGTGGAAAGCAAGGCAAGGGAATACTTGGTAATTATTCTGGCTTAGGGATGCCTTGAATAAATTATGGAGACCCTAAGGGTGCTTTGAACTGAGAAAGTTTGGGATCCACTGCATTAACCCACCCAAAAGAGAAGGGACATCCTGGCTTAATTGATAAAAACACATTAAAATAGTGGTTTTCTTTTAAATATATTGAACAGTGCAATCAATGAAATAACTCATTATTTAGTCTACTTCAGGTTGATGAGCAGAGATGCTTGAAAATTCTGAATTGGTTCAAAATTCGACTGAATTTCACCTTTTCAAGGTTGTGTTCACCTTTTGCAGTTTGCATTTACGGTCTGCATTCACTGATCACCATTCACAGGACAACGTTCAAGGATGCCTGTCCACATCGGAGATTATTATTAGTATTTTTAAATTTAAACACCATTTAAAAAATATTTTAAAATATATTAAAAGTATTTAAACATTTTTTTTTAATCAAACTGTGAACTGCCATTTGTGGTTCACAATTAAAAACAGTTAAAATGTATACGTTTAAGCTCCAACATGCTCAAGCTGCCTTGAACATGGTCGAACGGACTCGAACATGGTTGAACCTATACAACTTTCTTGAATTTAACAAGATTTTTTTCAGTAAAGCATTTAAGAAATTGTGGCGAATATTTGTACCGATGTCAAGAAACCGTGCGCTTGCTGGCTCCAGCATCTCTAGTGATGAGTAGGGGTAGGCTATTTAGGCAGTTGCCTTGGGCACACAGAGGTTTGGGGAGCATAGTTTCAGCACTGAACACACTCAATTTCTATACTTTTCACAGGGAGTCAATGTCTCAATCTTTTCAGGTTGTAGCGGAATTTTGCTTGAATCAGTTTGTGTCAAAACAGACTATTTCACAGATGTGATAATGAAATTAGATGGATTGGGGATGACAAGCAAACACACTGGGGAAAGTGAACTGTGAAATTCACCTACATTGACCTGCTTTATGTTGTATTTACAAAGGATACTTTAAGAACCTAGGCTAGTAGGCTAGACTAAGTGAAGATTTGAACTTGTGTTCGATATTATCTTACTTATGAACGTAATAAGGATTTGATTGTAATATTAAATTAATTGGAAGACGTCTGAAGTGAGATTTTACAGGTTAAGAACATTAAATTAGGTTTAGCACATTTCATTAATACTGTGGAGTAGAAATATAGGACACTGGATATTATTTTGAAGCTTAAGAAGCTGGTTTCAGTAACACATATATACTTTGATATTAGAGTATCTATTCTAACGACCTAAACCTCATTTACTGGTAGACCTGACAATTCGCCATCATCCTGTTTGAAGACTAAATCACTTAAAATGAATATGAATCACCCTCTCCTATTCCTACCCTTGCCCATTGCGCCTAATTCCCAGCTAATTATTATGTACATTGTGAAACATTAGGGGGATTGAGACAACCCCTCAGGGTATATGGCACCATCCAAACTCCCCTCCACTGCCTTAGAGAGTGATATCCCGAAGTTAACTTTCCCTAACTTTTCTCCTTCTCTGTCACATATCTGCAAATTATTGTGCATATTAAACATTCTGCGCTCTTAGAACCTTAGAGTTCCGTTTTGGCGCCATCACTCTGCACGGTATTTGAAAATTTCACAAATTTGAAACAAAATTCAGTGCAGAACACTTAAGGCCAAATTCTGATGAAAAATGTGAAATACCACAGCCCATTACAGAAAGAGGTGAATATTTAGAAGAACTGTTTTCGACATTGGGCTTATTTAATATAATAGTGCTACCTCCCTAAATTTACTATTAGGCTACTCCCAGATAGGCATTTCCGTCTTCTTTTCATGTTGTAGGCGTTAATATTCATGTTGTTCTGTGTAGGGGAGTGAGCATTTTTAAGAATCCCATTAAAGTCAAAAAGGGCTTTCGGAGCGACTTAGAAGCATCAAAATCCTCCAGATACCTTCCAAAGAAGAATCTAACTTATATCACCAAATCCGTTACTCATTTTCTAGTGCAGATTGGAATGAACACAAATTCCTGATTAGTTGTTATTGGTTACTGGTTATATCACCGTCATATTAATAACTATGGGCCCCATTTAGAGTCGGATGCAATTTACACTGAAATCGTACCTGTAAATTGCATCCTGTAATTTGCACAGTATTGAGAGTGGCAAGGATCCTTAGATCTGTGTGACTAAAGCTGGGTACACACTACACGGTTTTCGTCCAATAATCGGCTCAAACAGCCGACATACGACCGCTCGCTCAAAAGTCGGGTCAGTGTGTGCAGTGACACGATGGTCGAAAGTCTGCCCAAAGGGACAATTGTCGCCTCATTTGGTTGGTCGTACCGTTTACTATTTTCGTTCCAATCTCGTTTCCGTTGTGTAGTGTGTATAAACTTCCGACCGATCCACAACAGTGAGTGCGAAATTAGTCATTGCTCACGACAACATGGCTGTAAAAAGTCGCTAAAGGGACGTCCGCTCTTCCCTTTATCGTCCTAAACAAGGCTAGTGTGTATGCAGTCCATGGACCGAGCGATCGGAACATCGATCGCATGTCAAATCGATCGGCATAAAAAGTTGGTGGAAAATTCTGTAGTGTGTACCCAGCTTTAGAATACTGTGCAAATTGTACATACCTTTTTATCTGCCTTATGGGCCAGTGTGCAAGCGTATCATGGACAGCGCCCTGTAAAGCAAATGATTAAATAAAAAAATAAAAAATTTAAAAAATAAATAAAATTTGTTCTCCCCCCCCCCAAACAGCTCAAGGTTATGGTTATGATGTTTGGGATGAGGGTGCACACCTTTTTTAATACATCAAGGTCTCTTGCACCAGCTGAAAGCACCCGCAAAAAATAAGTCTCCTAGAGACCTATCTGAAGCTTCAACCAGTGGCGGATCCAGGGGGGGCTTGCTGTTGGCGGCTGCACAATATGTGCTGGTCCGCTCGGCAGTGACAGTGTGCTGCCCGGCTGCTCTGATTGTGTTTAAAACACAATCAGAGCAGCCGGGCAGCACATTGTCACTGCCGAGCGGACCTGCACATATTGTGCAGCCGCCGGCAGCCTTGAAGTCAAAAAGGGTGCGGGGCCTAAATCGCCCCCCCTAAATCACCCTGGGTAGGATACTTTTCTAGATCCGCCCCTGGCTTCAACTCAATATAGCATGTTAAGTGCGTGAACACACCTTTACATTGCTAGGCTCGCCCACTACATCCCCCGTTCAACCTCTCTAAGCGCAGAGAGGTGTAAGGGGGAGATCCGTCTCAGTCAGAGTGCAAACAGAGACGGATCTTTGGCCAAAAGTGCTTTTTGCACTCAACAGAAGGACTTGCATCCAACTCTAATCAGGTCCTGTGTTACTCTGTGTTTTCTGCCACTCTGTTAATCTGACAGTTATTTTTTATCTATCTACAGAGATATAGCAAACTGTCTTTATATGTTTGAAGTTTACATTGTTCTATTGTCTTCAGAAAGCAGATGGTGAAACAAGAAATACACAGTGTTACTGTGTTGGAGGTCATGTGAGGTGAGGCACGTCATTGGCGTCAGGGCCATGGGTGCTACAACACCTTGTTGCCGAACTTGTCTGCATACCTGTAATTCATCAAACAACCATACATCACATTATTTACAGTGCATCTGTTCCGTAGAACAAACTGTCCTTAAAGAGAAAAATATATAGTAATTAAGTTGTTCACTGAGTCTTCTAATAGACAGTTTGGCTTTATTCCCTAAACAATTGAAATAAGCCTAAAATATAAAATGTGAAAAAGTTTTTGCTTTTTTTCTTAAATGCTGATTGTTCCTTGATGGTTCTAATTTAGAAACACAGGATGTGGAAATTCTGTATCAGTCCCAGCTGTCCTACTCTACAATCAGGTATATGCTCTGAGTTATGCTACATCATATAAACTAAAACACATCTGAAGACTACAAATACATGATAAGCAAGCGTGCATAAAAAAATAAATAAAAAAAAATAGTAATAAAATAACACCTAAAGCTGGCAATACAAACTACAGTATTAGACTTTCCATCCTGGCAGAATAATGTATCAACAAGATAAAAGTTGTCAAAATTCAGTTTGGAAGAATTCCCAGATTATTAATTTTTCTGGAATGTACTTTGTACACGTTTTGAATGCTTTATATCCTTTTCATTTGAAAGTCTGGTGAATGTTGTGCTGTAACAATGGGGCAGTGCATGCAAGTATAAAAACCCTATTATCTTAGCGGTGGGTGATGTGCAGAATGTGGCGATGTGTGCTAATAAGCGTGCCTAAAATACTAACATGTCATTTTGTTATTTGCATATGATATTGAAATACAGGTTTGTATGGAACAAAGATTACTCATTCTAAGCAGATCAAATAAAGCAAGTGCTAAGATAAGTACAAGTAACTATCACAAATAATACAACTTAAAGAAAGGCTTCTCTGATGTCAGATTGCTTTCCTGAGATTAAACATTATGGACCACATTTAGAGTCGGACGCAAAGTCCGTTTTAGGCGCATCCAACAAAAAAAACACTACCACGCATGTGCAGTAAGCACCAAATCCGCCTGCATCTTGGACGCAATTAACACTTGCGACAGCTTGCGGCTTACTACGAGAGAATGGAAGGAACACGGATTTGTGAAGGCGTGACCATGTAAATACATCCTAGTCGCAGTGAGGCGCAGACGCAACACACGTCAAAACAGGGCTAAAGCTGTGCAGCAGGAATTAGGTGGCGCAAGCGGTTAGCTAGCTGCAGGAACTGCTCGCAGCTCGATAGGGTATTAAAAGTGGGATGCAACTGGGGTTGCTTGCCACTCGTAATACCCTACTAAGCTGCAGCACACTCCCACTCCTACACTTCTTAAACGGACTTTGCGTCCGACTCTTAATGAGGTCCTATATGACAGTGGAACAAACAGAACATTTAAAGAATCCTGGAACCATTTCGGAGGTAGGGCTTTAGGACGCACTTTGACCTAACTTTTACACCTATGTGTCCCATACACTTTTGGAACCTCAGCATACAAAGAGAGACACGATTTACAGATGTTAGTAAATTTGCTAACAGCAAAGAAGTTCAAATTGCAGCCATCGGCAGAAAAAAGTAGAGGTCAGTAAAAATGCTCTTGACACATGAATAATACTCACAAACCACCATAACAATGAGATTAAAGTTGTATAAGGTTGTTGTAGCCTTACTTACAGTCCCTGAGCCATTTCACCCTGCTACTACCTTTTCGGGCTATGAATTTCAGTAAAGTTTGCTACCTGTAAGAAGTATTTTATAGAAAGGCTGAAAAACGAGGTGCATAGTGTGGCTTTATATCATTATCACAAAAATATTGAAACAAAATCTCTATAACTTCAATGAAAGCAAACTAATCAGCCTGTTCATTTAGATGCAAGAGCAATAGATGCTAATTAACGATTAGCACTCTGTAGTATGCTGCTCATTCATGGCAACATAACTGTTAAAAATGCACAAAGCAATGATTTCACCAGGGCTGCCAATAACTTCTGGCCTAAAAAAAGTTGCCAAAGAACATATTTTAGTCTTTGATCTAAGGAGGACGCAGAAGAAGCTGGAATGTAAGTTTAAGTAAAC
The DNA here is from genome assembly GCF_038048845.1 of Mixophyes fleayi. Classification (NCBI taxonomy): domain Eukaryota; kingdom Metazoa; phylum Chordata; class Amphibia; order Anura; family Limnodynastidae; genus Mixophyes; species Mixophyes fleayi. Next base: position 340,256,898 of record NC_134403.1, read on the forward strand.
TTTTTTGCTGTGACCAGAAGTTCTAAGCCAGAGAACTTCAGCATTATATACAGAATTCACGGGTATTGTGCTTATTAAACATTCTATGCTCTTAGTTCCTTTGAGGATAAAGTTTTATACGTGAAATTAAAAATTAATTCTGTGCAATGTTGGAAACTTTACAAACTGTAGTTCCATATGGAAAAACTAGAAACGAGAAATATAGCGGCATATTGCACAAAATACGTATTAAATATGTAACGCAAATTAATGAACTAAAAATAATAATCTATATTACAAGAAATAATCTATACAGTAATACTAAAGATATACAGATGATGCATCTTTTGGATTTAGGTTTCCTGAAGTTGCTTCTACTGTAATGCTGTTCCTTCCTTTCACACATTATTACATCGCTGCGTAGCCTAAACCCCAACCAACAAAAAGTCTTGTCTGTATAAAGTAAGTGAATGTATTCTCCCACCAATAAAAATAATCATTACCTCTAATGCTGGCAGGCATACATAACAAAACAAAGAACGAGGCTGAATTCTGAAACATGCTGCCCCTTCAACTGAATGCCTTGCTGTTTATAAAGTAAAAAGTTATAGCAACATAGCTAATCAATGTTAATGTTGACAGCATGCTTTTAATGGATAATTCTAAAAGTTATAGTGTAGTAGTCACCCAGGATTGTGATTATATATATATATATGTGTGTGTGTGTGTGTGTGTGTGTGTGTGTGTGGGGCGAATAACAGGTAGTGGAGTAGTTTATTGTTATATTTTCTTATGGTTATGATATAGCATATCAATCATCTACTGCACATGCACTGAATATAAGGTGGACAAGGGAATTATAGAACAGTATGACCACCTCAATACTGCTGTGCTGTATATTCAGGTGGGCGAAGTATGTATGAACGGTGCTGTAAGTGTGGTTACAAAGCTAACATGATAAAAAGTCATTTACAGCAGTCCTATATACTATAGCTGCCGTATTTTGCATTAAATTGCACTACGCATGTCTAGAAACGGACTATACGCCAGTGAGCGCAAGAACATGCAATTCATCTTCGAACGCAAGGGACACTTCCGACAGCCTAGGATTTCATGGGCATAACGAGGAGGGGATTGAGTGTATGCATGTAGTCTATGTACAGTAAGGATGTGCCAAGCTCGAGCGCATTCAAGCTTCAGCCATCTCTCAGGTGTTTTTCAGTCATATCACTTGCACCAGGTCTGGTGTAAGTGCCGAGTGATAGTGATGATGGTCGCGTATGTATGCTAGAGCATGTGTTTGTGATCTAGAGCAACTGTAAAGATGCATTTTATGTACAGTAGACAGTAATAACATCATGATACATGTATTTCATGTAAAGAAAAAAAAGTAGAAAAAAAGTTAATGTTTTTGAGTAACCATTAACAGGTGGGAATAATTGAATACTTTTTGTTTTGTGTACATTCTGCTGGGATTTTATATTCCACATATGTATAGCATGTATCCAGCAGTGCCGTTACCGTAATAGCAGTGCGTTCCTACATCCGTATTCAGCAAGAGATGTTTTTTCAGATCTGCGTCTAGCTGAATACGGACGTCTGTATGCCCGATGTACATGCCTACAATGCAATCATTTTGCGTGCCTTAATAAATCAGGCCTTAAGTCAGTGGTTCCCAAATTTTTGCAGTTCGTGGCACCCTTAGAGTCTCCATAATTTTTTCAAGGCACCCCTCCAAAATAATTTCAGAGCAGTCCTATTTTATAAGTAGTTGGGTCAAAAAAACACTCTGCCCCCTCTGTGCATCCGCACCCTCTGCCCCCTCTGTGCATCCGCACCCTCTGCCCCCTCTGTGCATCCGCACCCTCTGCCCCCTCTGTGCATCCGCACCCTCTGCCCCCTCTGTGCATCCTCACTCTGCCCCCCTCTGTGCATTCTCACTCTGCCCCCCTCTGTGCATTCTCACTCTGCCCCCCTCTGTGCATTCTCACTCTGCCCCCCTCTGTGCATTCTCACTCTGCCCCCCTCTGTGCATTCTCACTCTGCCCCCCTCTGTGCATTCTCACTCTGCCCCCCTCTGTGCATTCTCACTCTGCCCCCCTCTGTGCATTCTCACTCTGCCCCCCTCTGTGCATTCTCACTCTGCCCCCCTCTGTGCATTCTCACTCTGCCCCCCTCTGTGCATTCTCACTCTGCCCCCCTCTGTGCATTCTCACTCTGCCCCCCTCTGTGCATTCTCACTCCACTCTGCCCCCCTCTGCATTTCGGGGGCCAGGGAGAAAACAAAAAACAAAACAAAAAAAACAACTTACCAATCCGGCGGCGCCCAGGACCCAGCATCCTCCTCTCACCCGCCGCTTGTCACTGAATGTCAGACTTGATGACGTCACGCCCAACATTCAGTGAGAAGCGAGAAGGGGGGATGGTGGTTCCCGGGCGCCGCCGGATTGGTAAGTTTTATTTGATTTTTGTTTTTTTTCTCTTCCTGGCCGCATCACCCCTGTGACAGCGCCACGGCACCCCTGGGGGCCGCGGCGCACACTTTGGGAACCAATGCCTTAAGTGTTTCCTTACTGGAAGCTGCAATAATCATCTCTTTCAAAATTGATGCTGGTACTGTGCTTTTGTATATGAGCACAGTAAAGCTAGGGCAGTATAGGTGTACAGATATGCAATTTACCTAAAGAAACGATCTCGCTAAATCAACATAACATCTGCAGCCAGTACACAGCTTTACATGTTCAAGTTAGTGATCTGGTACATGGGATGGAATTTATCATACAATGTGCAGAATGTGGTCAGCAGAAAAACAAGAGCAATAAATTATTTTTGGCAGAATGGGGAATTCACTTTCTAACATGATGTATCAAAAATAACTAAAGTTCTACTTCTACAGAGGAAAGAAAATCATTACTACAGAAGACTATTCTTTCCTATGCCAAGGTGAGGAAAATGTTACAATGTCACCTACATCTGCTACAGAGATAAGCAGGAACATTCTGCTTGTCCAAGACGATAAACCGTGTACAGTTTTATAGAATGTACAAATGTATTCCGTTTTATTGGAGGATATTACATGTTAGATACACCTGGAAGCTTCTTCTTCCCTTTCATCATCTTTTAAATACTTCCAGGACTTTTTATTGCTGTCTAGAAATCAAAGTCCATCCTGCGCTTTTTTGCAGAGAAAACAACAATTGCTAGATTAGACAATGTTATTGTAGAAGGTTTGGCATGCTGTCAGCTGCGAGGTGTGCCAGGACAAGCAGACACATCGATGACAGATATATTAAGTACCCGTGATAGAAAGCACTCACACTGGAGGGACAGATAGAGTTACACTGCCTGTGTTTGGATGCATTTAATGAGTGAAAATAGTGTCATCATTCATATACATACTGTCTTAACCCTTTGTCTGAGTAAACTGAAGGTGATACTATATATAAGTATTTATAATTAGTGACATAGGGCCTGATTTATTAAGGATCTTAACTTAAGAAACTTCTTATTTCAGTCTCCTGGACAAAACCATGTTACAATGCAAGGGGTGCAAATAAGTATTCTGCTTTGCACATAAGTTGAATACTGACTGTTTTTTCATGTAGCACACAAATACTTGATAGCTTATTTGTACACTGAAATTTAAAGTTGATATTTGTGTGCTACATGAAAAAAAGAGTCAGTATTTAACTTATGTGCAAAACAGAACACTCATTTGCACCCCTTGCATTGTAATATGGTTTTGTCCAGGAGACTTAAAGAAGTTTCTTAAGTTAAGATCCTTAATGAATCAGGCCCATAATGAAGTTGCTTACAGGCCCAACTAGTTCACCACCCGCTATCCCTGTTTGTTTTTCCCAGGCCCAAGCATTCTGTAATAAATACATTGTTCAATATTACTTTTGGTATAAGTTATATATATTGTTATTAGGAGCCTACCGGAATGCAATGTATTTATTGCGTACCAGCTCTCCTGCTAACATGTCCCTACTGCTCCCATCAGAATGACTTAGGCTGGGTACACACTCCAGAAAATTTCTCCGGATGCGACATCATTAACAGTTTTACCAACGACTGAGCGCCTCGCTCAGCATGCGGATTCATGTGTACACACTTACACAACGTTACACGAGTAACCTTCAGATCTGTGCTCTTCATCTGTCAAAGCCCTCTGCTGAAAAGATCGTGACTCTGTAAACTCTACGGAGATCTGTCTACACTGATGGTCGTGAGTGCGTACACGCTGCAGGATTGGAACAACATCGTTCCATCATTGAACAAGAGTTTTAGCCCGTTTATAAAATCAAATGAAACGATACAATGTGCTTTGGAATGATAATCGTTCATTGTTGCAGTGTACACACTAATGCGATATTGGGCCGAACAGTCGATTATCGTGTGATTGGCCCGATAATCGGATGAAAAACATGTAGTGTGTACCCTGCCTTACCCCCAGTGCCGTAACTTAGTAATCTAGCGCCTGGGGCGAGAAAGACAAATGCCGCCCCCCTAGCCCTCAATTTTAACCAAATGAACCTGAAACATTCCTAAATTGCGCCCCCCTTCAACGTTGCGCCCTGGGCGGTCGCCCCTATCGCACACCCCTAGTTACGGCCCTGCTTACCCCCTGTATGCCACTCCTCTCTAGAATGTCCTTTACCCTTGTGTTCTCCTTTCATTACCTATGCCCCCAGCACACCTGTGTCTAATATCCTTTCCTCTATCAGTGACTCTGTCCGTTTGCTGTGCCCATCCTCCTCGGTACAGGCTCCTCTTGCACTGATTTGATCCATATTCTGCTACCCATTCTCCCACTTCTCTCCTTATAGGGAGAGGCAGTACCGTAACAAGGGTGGTGCGGGCGGTGCCGTCGCTCGGGGCGCAAAGCCAAGGGGGCGCAGCAGCCGCCCGCTAGCTGCCTTCAGCCCTTAAGTTCCGCTTAAGGGCTGAAGAGAGAGATTTTAACTTACCAGAGTTTGATGCTTCAGTGGAACGCACACGCGTTCCATGGCGGAACTTAACGGCTGAAGCATCAAACTCTGGTAAGTTAAAATCTCTCTCTCTCTCTATCTCTTTCTGTCCTCCTACCAACCCCCCCCCCCCCCCCCCCAACTCCGCTCCCCCTCCTTAGATGGGGGGGCGTCGTGCCCTGTCTCGCCCAGGGCACCAAAATTTATAGTTACGGCACTGGTGAGAGGTCATACCCGGCCTAGTACCACACAGTTGCTGTGTACTGTTTGTCTATAATGTATTGCTCTTTTATGTCATGTACTAGTTTACTGTTTGCTATCTGTAAGGTGCTGCGGATCCTTTGTAACACCTTAGAAATAAAAGATAATACTACCAATATATTATCCAATTACTGTATACGCAATATAACATTTGTCTCTTTTATGTTTTAGATGTCTTGCAGTTTATTTGTATTTTTAACAATTGTTCTAGCAGCCTAGAATAAACACACACATCCAGCCCAGTCCATTATTCTCAAGAATATTGGTTTCACCCACAATATGTTTTTCCTTAATTTGTAGAGATGACAGGTCTATTTTAAACAGCAGTGTATCCAGACTCAGATAAAAGGGTTTTTGAGGTGTGAGTCTGAAGATCCTAAAAAAGAACTGAGCTGTCATACACAGATAGAGACATATACATTTACTTGTGAGCTTTCATACTTCACATTTTCTTTAGTAGCTTTCAATGATAATGTCAACAGTTTGCTCTAGAGACGTTTGCAGAGTTCAGGAAAATGACACGAGTTTAAAGTCCAACTTGAGCGGTTGGTGTCATTAGAAAGAGCCAGCACATATCTGAGAATTTTAGGTCAACTGCCAAGAATGCGGTTAATGCTGCAGAAACACAGCTGGATTAAGCCTTTTGGTAATGAGTGGAGTCGGATTTGATGGTGTGAAATTGCAGTGTATTTTTAATAAAAGAACAAAGATGTGACATATTTCCTCTGACTGAACAACTCCAGTTGTGATCCAGACATTTTGTGCTTCAGATTTAACGGAAAACTGACAAAAATCGCACAGGCATGAATGGCTGCAAACGGGAAACTATGAGGATTCCGTCAAGTGGTTAGAGCTCAAGTGGTTGTTATTTATAAGAATGGGCTTGTCGCTATGGATTAAAGGGGATTCCAACCTTCAGACAATTTTAATGTATTCCCTTACATATAACCTCCTGCAATTTTTACCCAATACGTTGTTTAGGCTTGTTCTTTCTGTGTTCTTCACCTCAGTCTTTATATCATCTAAACACAGTTGTGTATTTTGTTGAACCCAAATACAACACAGCTCATCTCCACTCGTTATATTGGATGCCGCTGTATGCACAGATTAGCATTTGTTTTGTATACAGGGTCATCAAAATAAACAACTGTGTTTAGATGATATAACGACTTAGGTGAAGAACACAGACAGAAGAAAGATGGGACAATGCATTTGGTAAAACTCACAGGATGGTATGTATAAATGAACACATCGGGCCTCATTTAGAGTCGGACGCAAAGTCCGTTTTAGGCGCATCGACCAAAAAACCACTATCATTCATGTGCAGCAAGCACCATATCCGCCTGCATCTTGGACTTTTTTTACACTTGCGACAGCTTGCGGCTTAATATGAGGGAAAGGGCAGAACACGGAATTGGGAAGGAGTGACCCCGTAAGAAAATCCTAGACGCAGTAAGGCGTAGACGCAACACACATCAAAAATGGCTAAAAACGTGCGGCAGGAATTAGGTGGCGCAAGTAGCCAGATAGCTACAGGAACTGCTCGCAGCTTGGTAGGGTATTACGAGTGGGACACAACTGGGGTTGCTTGCCACACGTAATACCCTACCAAGCTGCGGCACACTCCCACTCCTACACTTATAAGACAGACATTGCGTCCGACACTAAATGAGGCCCATTAACGTTACCTGAAGATAGAAAACATATATAATCATTTAAGTTTCAGTATTATATTCAGTATATTATTTAAATAGTCTCCTGAAGTTTTGTAGCAGCAATGGTTCCCATACCACTGAAGCTTTGAGGAGAAGGAGGACAAGATCAGTACAAAATGTTCTTCATAAACAAACAAGCTCTTATGTGGCTGAATATCATGTTCATTTTTAACTGTTTTCTATCCATTTTTATATTTATCCCGGCATAACCTTCTTAAATGACCCAGAACCTGAAAGGGTTAATCATTGGATATACATTATTCTGTCCCACAGTCTACATATGAGATAAGATGTGTTCTACAAGGTACCCTAGAAATAAAACACAAACCATCTTCCTGTGCTGAAACTATTTGTCCTTTCGACATCCAGAAGAAGCTTAGCAATTCTGCAGTGTACCATGAAAAAGGAAACATTCGTTAAATAGCATATTGTTCTGAAACAGCATTTTCCCATTTCACAGTCTAGTAAACTCACCCCATGTGACGGGTAGGAGATCCAGCCCAGCTCCCCCTGAATCGCTTTTGAATCCAACAGATTAACTACAAAAGAAGAGAAAATAAAAATAAATAAGGGGAATGGAATGAGATATCTGTCTGCGTCCAGTTAACCTAAAAGACGTGTTTATTTGTCATCCCACAAACGGTTTCATTTTTTCAGGTGGTCTTGTGGGTCGGAACTAGAAACAGACAAATGGAACAGCCAGACTCATTCACACTGAAACAACAGCACCACAAAGGACACAGGAGTTCTGAAAACAAACACACAGCGTGTTCTGGGGAGGAAGCTTAGTCTAAATTATTAACAGATAAGGAAGGTAAAACTATTAATTAGATTAACTAAGCAGTTTTTTTTCAAGTATGTCTTATACCCTGCACTAGGGGTCTTAAATAACATTTGATAGTTCATTCCTTCCCTGACCTAACATTTTTAGCAGTATGAAAGTTTTGAACACAATGCCCAGCAAAATAATACAAGCTTTATAATGTGAAGATACCAGGAATTGTGACATGTGTTCAACAACCAATTTAGGGCCACGCAGAAGTGGAATATAGCTAGTGTGACTCAGATGCAGAGTCCATAATTGGTAATAAAAATAATAATAATTAATAATAGTAATAATTACAACATTAGTTTGCATTTTATTACTATTGTTGGATCATCGTATTATATGTATATTAATAACATTTTTTTTCTAAACGAAAAAAAACTGGACTATTGTTTTTTTTTTTTTTTTTCAAAACGTCTGAAATCCTCCATGTCGGGAATTACGTCGCGATTAACATGTCGTTCTAACTGGTGTCAGGATTCAACTGTTTGCACACTCGTGCCCTACCCTTTGGACCAGGACCCTTTCTGCGTGGTGTTTATATGTTCGTACCATGTTTGCGTAGGTTTTCTCCCACAGTCCATTTGTAGATTGATTGGCTTTTGACAAAGTGTAAGCTACAATGGGTCAGAGACTGATGTGAATGACTACATATGCCAGGGCATATGATTTGCACATATATACATATACACACACATACATACATACATACATACATACATACATACATGATAATATATAATTTGTGAGATGAAGCCATTCCAGAGTGACCAGTGACATCACACGAAGACTTGGATCCAGTAAGGAAGAGTCATGGTGATGTCACTGGTCACTGGTGAATAGGGCGGCTAAAACTTTAATAAATATTGCTTCAGCCCCCAAAAAAGAATTTTAAAGCTATGTGTAAACATACATTCAAATAATTCACTATTTTAATAATAGTGTTTAATCTGTAGCTATCGAACTTTGAGCTACTATGTAGAATGGTTGTAGGGTCACGAATCATAGTGGTTTCAAATAACTATTACACATGACCAGTGAACTAATGTTTGTTCCCTAAACAATCCTGCTAAAGAACACATATATGAATGTCCAGTTCTCATGTAGTTTTAATAATTTTGATATGTTCCCATTAACATTGGCAACATTAAAAGGAGTTCTGAGGTAAGTACCATGATGGATAACTGTAGTGGGTGGCCTGTTTGGGTCAATTATTTATATTATTTTAAAAACTCAATTTCAGTTTTCAGAGAAGTAGAGCAGATTAAAGGTCAGGTTGCATGGGTGTGATTTGACCAAAAAACAGACATATTATTTGTTAAGGGTGTGGAGTTTTTTCCTAATAAAAATCATAGTCTGTGGGACTGGAGTTTGAGAAGGAAGGTGGGGCGGAAAAACAAGATTGCTGGAGCCGGTGTGTGAGCTAGAAAACCCTGCCAACAACTGGAACTTTGCTACTTTACATCTATGCATAAAGTATTCCACTCTGTGTTAAAATGGGGAGAACCCTAAACAAAGCACCCTCCCCTCACCCCCGTTTTATGCTGTGTGCATGGACAGAGAACTTCCAGGATTTGTTTAGTTATTGAATATCTACACTTAAGACTTAACATGACATTACCAGTTGTTGATTATTAAGCTAGTTACCCACTGGCATTAAAAATGAACCTGTACTTCTAGGCTGTCTTCTTGAGCCCAGGTCTACTTTATGTTGGACATTACCATCACTCTCACTCACTGTCCCGTAAATAACGTGATCTCCATTACCAAGCTATCAGTGTGTAATGTGTTTAATCCATACTTGTCAACTTTGGTGTCATGATGTCTAGGAGGGGGCGTGGCCATGTGGATCATGTCGTTAAGCCGCACTCCCTTTCAAACGTTACCAATATTGGCCTATAACATCAGGGGGGCCAAGATGACCTCTTTAGCCCCGCCCCTACCCATTTCACCAACAAAGAGGGCAGGCTGCGGGAGGTTGCCCTGCTCTCCCGGGAGACTGGGAGAACTCTTAAAAATTTGAAAGTCTCCCGGACATTCCAAGAGAGTAGGCAACTATGGTTTAATCAGTATGTCTGCTCTATATTATTTTGTTTTCCTGTATCATGTAATGTTTTATGGATTGCTGCTGTCTGTGTATTGCATGCAAATATAAATGTCATATACGGTTCTGCTGACCTTTTGTGACACCTTATAAATAAAAGAAAATAATAACAATAATAATAATAATAATAATAGTAGTAATAATAATAAATCATGCTGTTATTAAATGTTTTTAATGCCAGTAAAACCACATAAGGAGAGCAAAGCATAAAAAAATGAGTAATTTTGCACCTGGGCAAAAGCATGTTGCATTGTTGGAGGAGGCAAATTTAAAAAGTGGGGCCAGATTTATAGTTGGGGTAGGGCATGTCCTAGATCAACTTTAAATTTCAGTGTAAAAATAAACCTATCAAGTATTTTTGTGCTACATGAAAAAGCAGCCAGTATTTAACTTATGTGCAAAATAATGAACTCATTTGCACCCCTTGTATTGCAACATGGTTTGTCCAAGAGCAAACTTGCTCCTATTTTTTGCTTTACTCTCCTTAATGACTGGAGAGTTTTCGTAGATGTAAGTATGAAACTAGTGATTTACTTGTTCAATAATCTCTAAACACAAATACCTGAAACAAGCAGGAAGATCAATAATATTCCAGTATCAGCAGCGCCGCTCAATGAGGGTACAGAACAACAATCGCTCGGCCAAAATACACACAATATCCCCTTCTTAGTAAGAGAAAAAAATCAATGCCCGTGCTGGTTCTCATTAGTGGGACATGTAGACTGTGTACACAATCAATAGACTTCATGAAAGAAAAGGACAGCGAGAGAGGAAGACGTTAGCACTTATCACACTGCAGTCATACTGTGCCCACTGACATCTTATTCATTCTCTCTCTGCAGCCAACACACACCCAGAGATCCATTTAGCTTCTAGGATCAATTCCACTTTCATCCCGAAAAGACAAAGTAAATATTTACAGATAACCTAGATGTATAAACGAGCGCAGCTGCCTTGAATCCAACCATTTAGTTGGTCACCTGGAACATCCAAGTTTTTACGAATCCGATTTTCTGGTACTGAAGATGATGAGCGCCCAACTTCATTGGTTCCTCTTTCTATGGAGGTTTATTTGAGCATTTTAATTTGCTATTCTGGCTCAGTTGCAATCTCATTAACTGTGTATTGGGAGATGCCATGTGACTTTATGTCAGCATGACGGTTACTGTGCTGCGAAACTTGTATGAAAAAGGAGAATCTCTTGTGGTTGTTTATCGTTATAAACATGTGAATGAAGTTACAAAATAAAAGTGTGTTTGCTAATAAAAGACTGAGGGCCTCATTTAGAGTCAGACACAATGTGTGTCTAAGACTTACATGTAAGAGTAGGAGTGGGAGTGAGCCGCATCTTGGTAGGGTATTACGAGTGGCATGCAACCCCAGTTGTGTCCCACTCGTAATATCCTACCAAGCTGCGACCAGTTCCTGCAGCTAGCTCACTACTAGCTAACTATTTGCGCCACCTAATTCCTGCCGCACTTTTTCAGTCTTGTTTTGACCTGTGTTCGGCCTGCGTCTTGATCCGACTAGGGTGGTTTTTGCGGGTAGACGCCCATAGTATCTGAATTATTCATGGTCACGCCTACATAACTCCGTGTTCTGCCCTTTCATCCGTACTAAGACGGAAGCTGTGGAAAGTGTACATTGCATCTGAAAAGCAGACGGAACTGCAGGTAACTGTTCCTTTCTGCGCATGCCCCATCAGTGGAAATGTGAGGATGCCCCTGAAACGGACTTTGCGTCCGACGCTAAATGAGGCTGTAATAATCTGGCAGTGTAAAGTGAGCAATGGTAAACAAATCTGCTGTACACCCAAGGGATGTTTAGTTGTACTCTAAACAAGGATTATTATTTTCTCAGAAAGGACTCATCCAATTGACCTGAAATTTGGTATACTGACATTATTTGACAAAAAAATTATAATAGTGAAGTCAGTTAACTTCCATCATCCCCCCTTCCCCCGTGGGAGGGGTAGTAAAGGCTAAATTTACCAGTTGAGGGCTCAAACTCCTGACCATGTGGGCATTTATTTACCAGAGCCTGTGTTTAGTCATGGACAATTGTATGTCGCATTTTCACAAGTACGGAGAAGCAGTGATGTGAAAGTGCAGGTTATGACTACTGCCCTTCAAGGAAGACTGATTGAGCACAGCGATAAGGTGTTTAGCAGAAACGTTGTGTATCGAGAGGTTTTAGAACAGTAAGAGATTAAGGATGTGGCGATGAAGATGAAGGATGAGGTGATGGAGAAGAATGATGAGGTGGTGACATGTGGATAAAACCATGTTAAAAAAGGGCACTTACGTCGGGAAGTAACGCTCTTCCCCTGAGGAAGCCTGGCCTAGCCCCAAATGCATGACAAGAACCTTTTTAACACCTTAAGTACCTTGATTTGACTAGAATGCATGAGTATCATGCACGGGTTAACTTGTCTTATATAAGATGCCAATGTCTGTACATCTGGTTTAATAAGAATATTGACATACACTGATAGCTTGAAAGCTGCTGAATGTGTGACTGGGCATCCGTGAGGGGACTTGTATGATTGTATAAATGGGAAGAAAGTTAAAGATGACAGTTCTTGGAAGGGGTTTCTAAGATACATTCACTCATCTTTGCTTAACACCTTTTCTGATCGTCCTGTCTTACACAGAGCTTCAATTACAATCACAAATTCTGAGCTTGGATTAGTTTTTTTCAATGTTTTCTTTTCTTTTGTGCTGTGTTGGCTTAGCCAGAAATAACTTTTTTTTTCAGTTATAGCAAGATACATTTATACTGTTCTTTTCTCTTCAGGTGAGCTAGGACTTTCATTTAGTAGCATATTATATTAAATGTATATTTATTTTTTGGACAGGATAGAGAGAATGTGGACAAATCACAAAAATATGTACACTTTTTCCAATTTATACTCACAATTAGTGCAAACCAAGAAAATGTCCCCCAAATTTTCCCAAGTGTAGCGATACCAGATGGGAGACAATGAGGAGTCGCTTGAGGCTTCACTATTAATCATAATTGCCTACTTTTGGTATCCGGGAGAGGAGCGTGTCTAAAGGGCGGGAGGGTGCAGGGAGTGGCCAAACGCGTCAATTTGGAACCGCCCCCGCAGCAAATATGCCATTTTGTAGCGGGGGCGGGGCAAAAATGACGCAATTCTCAGCGAATTGCGTCATTTTAGCCCCGAAATTGCAGGATGCGGTAGACTTGCCAGCTCTCCTGGGAGTCCATGAGACTGACCCAAATTTCGGGAGTCTCCTGGACATTCCGGGAGAGTTGGAAAGTATGCTATTAATACATCCAATGCAACTTGGATCTCATAGTAACTATAACAACAAATACTATTAAATCCACTATTGTTAGAGCCAGGAACCCTGTTTTGATGCATTTAAATGCATTTTGTTTATAACCTACTTTAACACAAGGGTAAAGGAATGTACATGTTGACATATGTTTTAACAAAATACAAGGACATAACCTTGGAACATAACAGAATAATAAACATAAAACACAACTTGCAATATAGACCACACTTACTACAAAATAGTAAACAAAAACAAAATGCAAGATGTATACTATTATAGGCTGCATTTAGGAGTCATACAGCATTTTTGGAATCATTGAAGTGACTTGTCAATATTGATATATGTAACAGACTCAAAGATGGAAAGATGATGATGGGATGTAAGACAGTTGAGAAATATGAAAGTATTATCATCAAAGCTGTTTATTTTACGAAGCCACAAAACTCCACAGCGCCGGAGTTACAAATCATACAAAATATACATAAAAAGACAACAAGTCCACACGAGCTGCAGATGGGAGACAAGGGAAGAGATGACCCTGCTCGTACTTACAGTCTAGAGGATATTTTTCACAGTCTATTATTTGCAGTGATCATTCTGACCAAAGCAAAATCCTTGTTTATATTGTGTATTTTTTAAAGCAAAATATGATTTCTATATAAATATATAATGACTTGTACTTGGCAGCTTGACACATGGAAACTAGCCAAAATGAAGTGTTTTGGGGACAAAAAATGTGCAGAAGAATAATAATGCAATAAAAACAAACACTCTAAAAGAATCACTAAGCAGCCCACATGCTCTCGATGTGAATGATTTGAAGGCCACACAAAAATGAGTGTTCATAGCAAAGGTAATTCCCATCACCACCATTGGGCTGGAAAACTGTACTTATGTGACATAATTAGTTATTATTTAGAAAAAAATCTAAATTAGTTGGTTTGCACAAGAGTGACTCTTAAATCCCCCTTGTTTTAACAGCCGATCTGTGATGTTGGCAGGGATAGGTCTGGAATATGATATAAAGAGGACTAGGTCTAAGTCGGGCGTGGTCTGGGTGGATCATCCCCAGTGGTGCCCTAAGTTGTCTAAATATTTGGAGAAGTATCAGGACATTTATAAAAAGTCATGACCAGGCAACTGTAGAAAAAAAGTGGCCATAACAACTAGATTGTAACTGGCATTTTCGAATACAGTTTAGAAAATGAAAGCAAATGTCTACTTGGTTGCTATGGGTGAGCTCACTTTACAACCTATTCACCAGTGTTTATAAATTTGCCCCCCCCCCTGAATAAGGACATACAAAATCCAATTCAATATCCAGGTTTTCTCCTATTATATACATGTTTTCTATACCATTAGGGCCTGAGTCATTAAGGAAAGTAAAGCAAAAAAAAATGAGTAACTTTGCACCTGGGCAAAACCATGTTGCATTGGAGGGGGAGCTAAATTTAAAATGTGAAGGCAGATTTATAGTTGGGGAAGGGCATGTCCTAGATCAACTTTGAATTTCAGTGTACAAATAAAGCTATCAAGTATTTGTGTGCTACATGAAAAAACAGCCAATATTGTATCTTCTCTACCTGCACAATAATAAACTAGTTTGCACCCCTTGCATTGTAACATGGTTTTGTCCAGGAGAAAACTTACTCATTTTTGTTGCCTTACTTTCCTTAATGAATCAGGCCCGTAGTGTTTATGACATGGTGTCCTATAATACAATATAGATTTTGATTATTTATTTTCTTTAAGTGCCATTAAAATGTATATACGATTAATAATCCCAATGTTCATTTTGCAAGCATGTGGCTTAACTTCAAATATTTTTTGGATGCCAAACCATATGCGGTGCGGTGCTAGAGCCAAAATGAGGAACAAGGGATATAGTGACATAAACAGCAGCACATTTCTCGTGTTCTGTTGTGGTTTACAAGATGTTTATGGCATCAGCAGCTAAACAATGTTTAGGCTTTTATGTTTCATAAAAGCAGAGAATCATGATTACATTATTCAGATGTAATAGAACACACAGAGTAATAAATACACAATAGAAATCTGCTTATCGAACAGTTCTCCTGTAGCAGATCTGGGTCATATTCACAATGGAGACTGCCCTAGTAATGGTGAATAAATACACCCTAAGTTAGCCTTTGTGTACCCTTCTCCCATTGGGATCAATACCCACGTGTGCAGTTTATGTGAATTATTTATACATGCTAAACACATGAATCCTGCTTAATTATTAATAATATGTTAATATCAGTTTGTATTGTCTAATGCCCTAAGGGGCATATTCAATTAGCTTCCGGGATCGTGGCTACGCATGCTTCCGCCTTCTCGATACCACCCACGAGAGAGAGAGTTACTGCGCATGCGCAGCTCCATTTTGGCAGCGCTGTCCTACACAGCAGCCGCGGTGCTGTATACAATACAGCACCGCCACGGACGCTTCTTTGACAACGCAGCAGGGGGGGGGTTTCTGGAGACTCAGAAACCCCCCCTGCGTGCGCCACTGACACTATATCGCAGATCTGGCTGTACCGTAATTGCACATTATGTGCGCAGCTGCGCAATGCCAGAAGTTAATTGAATATGCCCCAAAGAGTGATATTTTAATCATTTCATTTTTACCCAATATTAATGTTTTTAAAATGACATACATTGTTTATTCTAAAGAAAAAGATAAGTATGATCCAAGAGCTGTTTCCCATACCTAATCTGTGTCCTGAGCAAAGCAAGGCTAAAAATCTCTGAAATGGGGTTTATTCCCCTTAAAATATCCATTGTATTTGATGAGAGGCTCCCTTTAGTATTAGGTTTTCAATCACTGTGTAATAAGAAAGACCAGCTCCAAGCAAAATACTTCTTAAGGACTTATCGTAATGCACTAAGCACAGTTTAGACACTGTAAGGATAGCCAATAATAGCAACACATTGAAGTCCTAAGTCTGTATTGTTAGTGCTGATCAAGAAGATACTTTCCCATACGGATATATTTAGTCAATGGCAAACTGTCAACTACAAAACACAAACCAATGTAATTTTGGCAGAGTCCTTTTATATTTTTTAAAATCTTTTTCTTCTTAAATGACAGTAATATAAAATTGTAGTGTAAAGTTTTATAGGGTATACCCTTCCCCAGCACACACTGGAAGCAAAGAATTAATTACAATTCTAGACTACTATACAGTTATGGGCATTATTAGAAGGGAAATCATTTTCTGCAGGTTTTACCATGTTGACAAATCTATGGTAAAAATTGTTTTAAACACTGCTCATTGTAACTACATATATTTCTATGAATATAATTGTTCTGTTCGGTACTGTGGACTTGCTGTTTAAGTGGGTTTCCTCCTGGCAATCCAGTTTCTTCCCACAGTCCCAAAACATATTAGTTGGTTAATTGGCTCCTGACAAAATGGACCCTAGGGTGTGTATGTTACGGAATTTAGACTGTAAGCTCCAATGCGGCAGGGACTGATGTGAATTATTCTATATCCTCTGTACACATTGTGTAATGATTGGCACTATATAAAACAATAGTAATAATAGTGACCCTTTCTATATTGTATTTCATCGAAATACTCTATCTAGATTTACAACTTTTAATAAGCCCATCTACTATCTACTGCTTTCAACTAATATGTCTCTTTTCTATGTACTACATGTCTATCGCATTTGCTTTGCCGGAGCCTGTGAGGTGATAATTGCTTTAAAGTAATTCTTTTGCCTATAAATGGACTTATCTTAAAGTATAGTAAAGCTTTTACTACAGAGGCAAATCTACAGTTAGCTGCTCAGTGCTTGGGCCAAATGATCAGTTGATATGGAGCCCCCAAAGTCTGATTGGCCAATTTCAGACAGCAATGATAGCGGAGGTGTGTTTACCGTAATGATACCTGATTGATCCCAATCCCGGTGTTGATCACGACTGTCTGACTAGTGTCCAACTGCATGTATGTGCAACTCTAAGGGATAGCTATTTAGACTGATTTTCGCTCATGAGTGTTCTCAGTTCAATATAATGGTATAATGGAATATTTTGGGAGCACTTCTTATGCACATAGGGCCTGATTTTGAGTCAGAAGCAAAGCAATGAAAAGGAGCAAATGTGCACCTGGGCAAAACCATGTTGCATTGGAAGGGGAGGTAAATTTAAAATGTGAGGACAGATTTATAGTTGGGATCCGGCATGTCATAGATCAACTTTAATTTCAGTGTAAACATAAATCTATCAAGTATTTGCGTGCTACATGAAAAAACAGCCAGTATTTTCTTTGCGTGCAAAAAAATAAGTCAATTTGTACCCCTTGCATTGCAACATGGTTTTGTCCAGGTATAAAATTTCTTTTCTTTGCTTTGCTCAGGCCCATAGTGCACTATGAGAAGGTGTTTCTAATGCTTTGTTAAAAGAAAGGATAAAGTACAAGGTTTATCTTTGGCTTTTAACAGGAGATGTTTGTAAACGCCCGTGAGTGTGATCCCTCATGGTCGTAGAGCAACACTACAGCACTACAGGATTAACAGTTTTCAAACAGCTGCAACACTGTTGCAACAATGTAACAACACTGATGTAGTTATTTATGGCTGCGTGCCAGGTTGTACTGAACAGGAAAGAAAGAGTGTGAGAGCCTAGAAAATTACTTTACCAACTAATTGATTTATGTCAGCTGCAATCTCCAGAAAACAAGTAGATAGCCTTATATGTGCTAATTATATTTCTGCCAAAAGACAGCAGAAAAGTTAATAATAATACCTATGGAATTCATTTACTTTCAACTGGGACATATGCATTTAAAAAAAACAACAATGTGTGAACTTACATCATAAGATGTTTTATGTGTCCTTGGTAGCTAGCTAGGGCAACAAGCTAGTGTCCTCTAACAGCAGCTATTAAATGAATTGTATCATGTGTTCTTTCAAAGGGGCACATAAGGAATACTGGGGTGCACAGAAAAGAGCAAAATGCTGTATGTCTTGCTTGGTCTTTCCGCTCACAGCACCGTCCTGTAGCCATTTTAAAGTGGTAAGTGATGACATTTAGGTGGTTATGCAGATTTAAATATTAATAATTGCTAAACATATATAAGGTGGTGAAATAATATAGTAGCCCTGTCCTCGGGATGAATTCACTGGAGTTTCTAAAAAGAAAAAAATGGAGGTGTTGCCCATAGCGACCAATCAGATTCTTTCATTTTCCAGAATGTACTAAGTAAATGATAGCTAGAATCTGATTGGTTGCTGTGAGCAACACCCCTACTTTTCCTTTTTAGAACCTTTAGTAACTCTACTACCCTAGGGTCTCATTTAGAGTTGGACGCAAGTCCTTTTGTTCAGTGCAAAAAGCACTTTTGTTCAAAGATCCGCCTCAGTTTACCCTCCGACTGAGATGGATCTCCCTCTTGCACCTCTCTGAGCTTAGAGAGGTGGAATATGGGAGGTAGTGGGCGAGCCTGGCATTGTAAAGGGGTGTTTGCACTCTTTACATGCTATGATGAATTGAAAGCAGCTGCAAATAGGTCTCTAAGAGACGTACATTTTGTAGATGCTTTCAGCTGGTGCAAGAGACCTTGATGTATTAAAAATCAAAGTAATTAAGATTTTTTTTTTAAAAAAAAAGGTGTGTAATTCCTCTCAAACAGCATAACCAACACTTGTGCTGTTTGGGGGTGGAAAAGAACAATTATCATTTTATTTTTTGCATTTTTTTAAAAAAAATTATCCGCTTTACAGGGTGTGGTGCATGATACACTTGCACGCCGGCCCATAAGTCAGATAAAGAGGCGTGTTTGTGCAATTTTCACAGTATTCTAAGTGGCCACTGACTCTAAATGAGGCTCCTAGTGCTTAATGAGAGAGGGTTGCATAAGGGAGAGAGCACAGAAATATCTTGGAGGTCCTAATCCCATTCTAGCTTATAATCAGAACATAACTACATTGCAAACTGCAAAATTAAAAACACAAAGGCAATCGTGAAAATATCATATAATACTTTTAGCGCACCGAGTGTGCTTCCAAAAATATGTTGTTATTTAAAAAATAGCTTTTGTCTGGCAACAGGAAAGGAACAATAATCCAGTAAATGGAGCTACGTATAAATAAAGTAAGAAATCATGAACAGTTCTTATTCCATTCTAAACTGCCTTGTTCACAGTGATTTGTGCAGATACGGTATGAGCCACATGGCGCTCTGCCTGCTAGGCTGTTTATTAAAATTAACTTATTTTACTGCTCTGCCTCTTGGGTTACTCCTTCATACACTTGAGAAGTGGGGTTTTCAGTGAATGAAAAAAAAAAATGTAATTAGTCGCTTCAGTTCCTGTATGTGCCAAGCTGTAGGGATAAATCTGCGCTCAGGAATAAATCTGTGCTAAACGCTTTGAATTCAGGCACAAAACGGCATGAAGTGTGAGCCTAGTCTGTACGCTCACAGGTCGTATTAGAAGATAATATAATTTAATAAGATGAAAACATTGCAAAAGCCGTATTTACTGCTGCAGGCAGATCATGTTAAGCAACGTGCTTATGTTTTTTAAAATAAATCCCACCAGAAAGCCTAGAACATGCTATATGTTGCTCGCAGATAATAAATTAATATACGGTGATAACCTTACTTGATTTCATATAAAGAGTAGTATTCCTCTAGTTTGGCAGACTAGTGTTTGCTTCCAACAGCTAACACTAGCCTGATCATTTGAAAACAGTGTATTTTTTTAACATTGGTCCCAAAACTGATTGGGCTTAGGAAGTGAGCAGACATCTGTGTAAAACTTACATCTTTAGTAAATCATCCCCTATGCGTTCTCCCGGCTGCAATTAGCTATATTCCTGCTTTTGTTGTAAATATTCTTTTGTAGTGATATCTATGTTATTTCCATCCAAGTTTTACTACAAGAAAAAAAATGATGTGCAGAATTGTGCACTATACGTATAGTGAGATAATGAGAATAAATAGAAAAAACAAATACCCTGTATTTATAAATAAATAAAATATATATATATATATATATATATATATATATATATATATATATATATATATATATATATATATATATATATATACACACACACACACACATACACTCACGTGCTAATATACATACAATTGTGTTTCAGCAGAAGTACCAACACACGCAAACACATACATACACTAATTATATATATATATATATATATATATATATATATATATATATATATATATATATATATATATATATATATATATATACACACACACACATTATATAGTTACTTCAAAGCCCCTTTAAATGGTTTGTATTTAAGCTAAATGTTAGAAATGTTCTGGAAAGTACACACTGAGTGCTGAGCGGAGCGAGGCCACACAAAGCCATTACCAGATAACTCCAGAACTTTTATAATAGTTGTTGACTTGTGCAAAAAAATGTACATTATAACGGTACAGTTTGTTTTAAAAAAAAAAAAAATAATAATCCAAATTAATTTCTTACTAAAACTACTTGCAGTGTATTTCGGCTTGAAACACGAGAACACCTATAAAAGATATGTTCCACCACAAACTCTTCTCGATGACGTTTAGACTTGGAACCCACACTTACACGTGCAGGCACATCTGCAGTTACAAATTACGTTTTTATTGAAAAGGAAATAAATTATTAATCGAAAAACAGTTCTTGGAAGCCGTTGGCATAAAATAAAGTAGGAAAGTGGAAGGAACAACATGACCAAATAGCATAATCTGTCGGAGGGCACTAGAGTTCTGACAGATCTATAAAGCTTAAAACTTAAAGATTTATTACATTTAAAGGAGTATTACAGCCATAAGTAGTTAAACAAGGGTATTGCATTTTTCTATTAATCATTAGTCTGTTGATTTTGTTTTTTTAACGTATATTAAGCGGATTGTAAACTACTTAAATATAAATATTATAAAGGCGAGATACAGCCTATAGAATATTGCTATCCAAAAGCAGAAGTTCATATAAAATAAAAAATGCTGATCCGGTGACCTATTAAAGAAACAGTTAAAACCTCTTTTGTTCTCTTGTGGGGATTTTGCAGCCTGAATGTGTTTCTACTCTAAACTGTTAAAAGACAGAAGGTTCCATTATTACAGTCAATGCAACCATTAAATAAATCCTGATTTACCACCCGGCATTGCATGTGCATGAGACAATATCCGCAGATCAGCACAGCCCTGTATATGTATGGAATCAGCACGCAGACTGGGAGAAGAGGGTGGGGGCTTAGGCAGCAGGAAGGAGAGGAATGACAAGCAGTGAGATCTCCATTATTAAAAGATGAGCCAAGCTAACGTGACAGTGTGTCTCCTGCTTGTGGAAACCAGACTATATCTGGGCCAAGCCTATGTTAACCGCAGTTGTTGGAGCATCTTATTTTGTGGCGTTTTATTTTGTCATCAATTAGCATTATTATTCACGTCACTTGCATGTGCTATAGCTACAATTAAGGTATATATGCTAAGCAGGTGCTTAACATGCGTCTGCAGACGTTGCAGCTGTCTGTCGGTTCAGGGCTACTGTTGCCAAGGGATATCAAATCTAAGTTTTAACAGAGTGGGAATTTGCTAAGCAACTGGAGTCTTACAGTGTCAGGGGACGCACCCACTGGCGTTTTTATGCATTTTATAAAAAATATTAGTAGAGATGCATATTGAACAAAAATGTTTCTCGTTTGATAGGTGGTTTTACATGCAGAATTACTAGCGTTTGTAGGCTTTCCAATGCATTGAAACAATATTTGTCTACTCAACCTGAATATCTGGGAGACTCCCTAATTGCAGAGAATCCTTCTGGACTCCCTGCAGAGTAGGTCACCATCTCCAGATTACAATTCACTTCGTCCTGGAGTGGGCGGGTCCCTGTTAATGTAGTTCGATGCCATGTGAGTCATTCTTACCCCACCCCCTGCTGTGCTATGATGCAAAATGCGTCACGCAGCCCCCACACTTAATCCTTGGAGATCCCGTAGGGGAGGTCCAAAAAGAAGGCGAGTTTGGGGTGAGAGACAGAATTGCACAGTAATGGAAAAAGGAGCGTTCTAACACAACAGAACTCAACGCAATGGAAAAACATTTCTATGGTAACACTAGAAAAAATTACGTTGAAGACTTATTTATATGAGTTTTGCAAATGTTAAAAACCCATGCAAAACACTTTTAAGAACACCAGTGGGTATGAACACGCACACAGCTGCTAGGAGCATGACAAAGTAGAAACTTTTCACAAGACTGAGCAATAATGTGTAAGGAATCACCATTAATTTAATATGTTCTGCCAACAGCCCTAGATTTGTGAAAAGGACACATAGGGCAGGACAGAGGCAGACGTTCCTTGTACTCTTATTTGTACCCAGCAGCATTTTTGATTCACCTATGAGTTTAGTCTAGAGGAAATAAAATGTCAGACATTATGGGCCTGAAATTTAAAGTTGATCTAGAACATGCCCTACCCCAACTATAAATCTAGCCCCATATTTTATATCTACTTCCCCCTCCAATACAACATGGTTTTGCCCAGGTATAAAGCAATATTTCATATTTCTATTGTGCTAGATATCTATATATTTGTACTGGTAAGTACAAGTGCTTTTTTTTGCTTCTATATAGTGCATTTATATTACTATGTAGGTGGTTCTCTGAAAAATACGGTGTGGTTGAGAGATGGCTTACCTCTTTTTATTGTTTTTAAAGTAACAACTTAAAATGAACTGAGGTATTGAGAAAAATTGACTTACAGGTTTAACTGAATTAGATAAGTATTAAGTTAGCCAAAAAGGGAGAGGTATAACTAAGGAAGATAACTGAATAAGGGGTGAAACGTGCCTAATTGAAAGGGGTTTGGCTTAGAGAATATTTGCGGTAAATCTGGCCCTGCCCATACAAACTCTGTTGTACATGTCCATAGTTTTGCTAATACAAATAAAGTTTTTAAATGAACCTTAAAATGATCAAACAATGTGTTCTATGTTAGATATAATTTTAAGAGTTATGACCTAAATAATACTTTACATTTATTTGAAATCATTAAAGTGAGCTTTAATTCCTCTGTAATATAATGTATTTTGTTTTGGTTTTTTTTTCTTTTATGACCACGTTTCTACTTTAATAACATGACATATCACAACATATCCAGCTAAGTTCCTGCAGCGGGGGGACTGGGTTCTGCTACATGTATAGATATGTTTATTATTCCTAAACAAAGACAGTTTAGCAGTACAGTCTCCAAAAGACTATAAAGTTAAAAGGAGATTATGTGACGTCTTGAACATAAACGCTTACTAGTTTACAAGCGGTTGTTACCATGAGTTACATGTAAAGCCAAACTTTATACACGCAACACAATAAAACATGTATTACATAACATAAATGTTTATATGGATTAAATAAATAACTACACTTAGAAGACTGCTTCTATTTAAGCTGCTTAGGTATTAAATAACATCAATATGAGAAATAAAATAATGGCAATTATTTAAAAAAAAGGAAAATAAATTTATATATAACATTTTTGTTCAAAATGTTTGGAGCACATTACACTTCTATATAACACCATCGCTAGGGTAAAGGTCTGGAGATTTTCCACAGCAGATAATAGTTAGATCATTTTTATTGAAAACTTGCAGTTAAAACATTGGGGTATAGTGAAAATATACCCATTCCCTTCAAGTAATAAAAAAAAAGAGATAATTAAAATATTAATAGGTTAACAGTAATATAAAAAACATATATACTTTCATATTGATGACCCATTATAGATGGATCCAGTTAGTAAAATGTAGCAGTAGGGTTAGTTTTCTAGAAAACCTCCTATTTCCACAATTTACCAATATATCTTTTCTCAAAGCAAGCATTTTAATTAGTGTAATGTTCCTGTAAAAACATTGCAACATGGTTCTCCAATACTACATACCTTGCTTTATGCAAATGATAAAATATGCTCAAACTGCTTCACGGCTATCTATCCCACACAGTTTCCACTGTGACTTTCTAGTCTAAATAAATTTGGCTTTTTGAGTTTTGTGCAAACAATTTATTTACCAGTATGTTTATGCTGAGACAATGTCATCACATCATAAACATAATTAAGAAATACTACACATTAGATTCCTGACAAACAAGCTATTCCACTCCTATATTATATAATTAGTCACCAACATAAAAAAAAATGGACATTCCAGTATATTGGGATTTCAGTATTTTGATCTAAGAACCCCAGGACTCATTTTATTTTAAAAGAAGCTCAAAAAAAATTGTGTACAATTAAACTTTATTCATAAAACATGCAAACTTGCATAAGCACATCAGTTTCTACTGCTGCTTGATTATCTGAATAAACAAGCAAATCAGATTAAAAATCAGAAAAAAAATAGATTGAAACATAAATGTTTAGCTTTTAGATTGTCATTTAGTTCAATATTTAGATCATGTTTTTAAAAACGGCACATGCTGCTCATTTTTTTTTTTGACAGTGCTCAGAACTTATGTTCTGCCTGTTTCAGAAAACAATCAACTTTCCTCTTAAAACTATTAAAGAAATAATATATATATTAAAAAAAACAACTTTCAACATTTTATTTAACATAGAATGATTGATTATAACCAGTAATATGTATATATTTATTATGGCTTTGTTATAACCTAATAATATTTTTGGCTATTGTCCTATTTAAATATTCTCCTTTCAAACAATTTCATATTTGATTTGCTTGTTCTAATCCTGGTTATAGACTTTGGAAAATATATGAATTCGATTTATAGTTGCAAAATTTAGAAATTACTGGGTGCAATTAGTTCTGGATTCCTTTTAAGGAAAATATTTTTCTTGATTTAAGTAAATCAATAAATCCCGGGAATAAGGAAATGTATTTGTAAGGAGAGGTAGGGCAAAATTCTTTATTGGACACCTCTTTGTAAAATTAAGTAGCACTAATCTGAGTACAAAAACAACTGTAAGGGCTCATTTGATTTTGATTTTTTTGTACATAAGAAGTTTTCGCCCCATAGAAAATACAGTTTTAAATTAAGCAACTCTGATTTTGTTTTTCTGAATCTGACACAACATAGTCAGATTCAAACCTCAGGTTTTCTGCTATTCATAATTTTTGTAATTATCCCTTTCCCCCCTAGTCAAATCTAATTATAGCCATTAATATTGTTTATTTAAGACAGGTTGTGACTATTTGAAGCGTGTCCTGCTGGGCGTCTCATCTCTAAAGAACACTTAAAGGATTCCAAAAGAACAGTACAGGATAGAATTGAACACAATACTCTAGTTTCACTCCTAAAAATAAATATTACTATTCCGAGAGCAAGCCACCTCTAAAATGAAGCATTATACAATTGTCTATATCCCGTCCTTCGATTTTTGCCTTTTTAATGATAAAATATTTTCTGCGCACATTGAACCACTAACTAAGGGAGTATGTCCAGCCAAACTAAATTTATCATTTGTGTACTGAATTTTTTTTATTTTCTACATTAATTCTTTTCTGTATTGATAGACTATGCCAGTGCTACTTTGCCATGCCTTACCAGACAGAGGTAGCAGAACATGGTGAGACGGGTGGATAATTAAACTTATTTTATGAGTCTTGTGGAGAAATAAGATGTGTTACTGCTGGCATGGACCAGTGAGACCCAGTACACTGGTTGATGGGTGCTATTTATGGTGACTGTGTTCTGCCAAGTACACTAACTGCACAATTAAATTAAACGCCACAATGATCTCAGTACCAACCATTCTGAATGAAATCAAGCTGGGGACAAATTTCCTACTTATCTCTGTAGTCCTCAACTCCCAACTTTCCTGAATGGAAAATCAGGACAAATTAGGCCACCTTCCAAGCACTGCCTGTTATTGTGTACGTTGGCATGGTTGGTATGCTAACTAGGCCTTCCATGCATAGCAGGTAGTAGAGAACATAAAAAAAAAGTACAATTTAATATGATAAAGAAAAAATACAAAACATTTTTTAAATATTGTTAAGTAGGGATGAGCTAAATTGTAGTTACATTTTGAAGTCTTGTTGCCGGAGAGGCCTTTCATAGAGGTCAAACAATCTTCAAGTTCCACATTTAAATTAATAATCAGGTAGCGTGCCCCCCTCTACTAGCACTAGCGCTAGACATCCTGCACTGGTTTTCACTATTTCAGGAAGACCATTAGAGTCAGATCCCCATCTAGGCTGACATCTCTGTGGAGTGTCCTTAAAAGTATGTCCTTCTTTCTAGAGGATTTCAGGATGAGCTTCCCGACCTAACTGGCCTGTGGAGACCAGGGTAATTACCAAGATTTGGACCATAAGGGTGGCAACTTTGAACACTTAAACCTAAATTTCACTGGAAATAAGTGTAATTTTTACGGCCAAATCTGGAGTGAGGCAAAAATGTTGCCGATCTCTGTTGACAACATTTTAGAAGTGTTAGATGTAGTCTGGGCAGATAACCCCTTTCAGTTTTGGTACATCACCCTGTCTACTAATTAAATGCATTTGTTAAGTAATAAAAACTTCAAGCCTTACAACTCAGTTAATTAAAAAATATTACATAAAATGTAATATATTGTTGTACCAATAATGTTAAATCACATAAATTGCTCCTACATATTTCTGGAAAGTGAGTAATGCTCACACTTACTGAATTAAGCTACAGTAAATCTTTTAGCAGCTAATGTACCATATATTAGTAAATGTTTCTGCATAAATGTACTGGGTAAATGATGGTTAGATTTAAACTGGTGACGCTTGCTGCTATTTGTTAAAGTATCCCTTTGCTTCTGCCAAAACTTTGTTTTTGTCTACAGCCTATGCCTTTTAGTGTAAGTTATGGTCGTGTCTTCTATCATAACTAGAAGGAAAGTGATTAAGTCTGGGGTACAGAGGACACCTCTGTATGTGCTGGGGGAATTGTGTCCTTCTCACATTCTATTTTATAATTGGTGGAAGTCCGTCCCATGAAACCTCACACTGTTTTCATCTTATGTTTTATTTTACTTATCCTTGATTTTCTTATTGGGTGAGGGGTAAGCTGTAGGTGGTCCTGATGTGAATGGGACTCACCATCACACTAGATGTGATATAAGAATTCACCCACTACCTGTGTGACCAATCAGAAGCCAGTGGTACATGCTTTCCCAACACTCCAAGTGTGACAGTGAATGTTACAATCAGATTTCTGGCTCAGGAGGATGGAGAACGAGGATAAGAACTTGGCTATTCATCCACCTGCCAAGGTCTTATCTTCGCTCGACACCCTTTGGCTGCTTTGTTCTTCCACTACTGGGCCTACTACCATTATTGCCATGAGCATTTTATTAGCATCACTGGCAACTAATGGGCATCTTATTGGTTATCACTACTGCCAATGTGTATCTAACTGGGCTTAGCTTTGTGGTCAGGCATCTTGCTGGCTATTATGGCTACTAATAGGCATCTTACTGGAAATTAGTGATACTAATGGACACCTTATATGACATTACTTTTACTAGTTGTCATCTTATTATGCATTACTGTTTAATACTGATGGGTATATATTAGGGCATGATTGCTATTCCTAATCCTCTGTTATACTGGACATGATTTTACATAATTTATTAGGTAAATTAATCCATAGACATCAGATATGATTTAATTCACAGAGGAAAGTGTGTGAGAATATTCCAAACATTCTGAACATTATTCCAAAACAGAAGTCTTTAGATATTGAAAAATCATTTGATATTCACTGTTATAGCCATAATGGGCATTACAAAATTCTTCACACATGCTATCAACACATGATACTCAATTTCCTTAAATTTTTAAAAGCTCCCTGGACTGGTAACATTCAGATATGCATATCTATCTATCAATCTATCTATATTACAAAAGGTCATATTGTTACCGACATTTTATATGTTGGCGATGGAGCAGTTGGTCAGACATTTACAATAAAAACTGAATATATCCTGGGCCAGGTTGGATGGCTAAGATTTCATATTAAGTTTGCTTGCGAGCAGTCTAAAGTTTAATTTCACTGATCCACTAAAATCCCTTCCCAAGTCCATGCAAATGATGAGAGAGTTTGGGGAGGCCTCAAGCCCGAAGATTAATGACAAGTTGTAAAAAAAAATTGTAACACCCCTCTTCTGTTTAAAAGTTGCTGATTTCAAATTTTGAAAAACAAAATAAGCGACTGCATTTGGAATACCCCAATCCCAAGGATAACCAGACAGCTAATGTACATAAATAAAAGGCCACCACGTCCAAAATCTACTAGCATATTATAAAGTGGCCCAACCTGGATTAACTATTAGATGGTGCATGCTTGAGACGTATTTCATCATCATCATCATCACAACATTCATTTAAATAGTGTTAGCAGTTTTGCAGCGCTGTACAGAGGATATTAGTCACTCACATCAGTCCCTACTGCACCAGAGCTTACAGTCTAAATTCCCTAGCACACACACACAGACTAGGGTCAATTTTGATAGCATCCAATTAACCTACTAGTATGTTTTTTGGAGTGTGGGAGGAAACTGGAGCACCTGGAGGAAACCCACACAAACACGGGGAGAACATACAAACTCCACACAAATACACATGGGAATTGAACTCACGACCCCAGCGCAGTAAGGCTGAAGTATTAACCACTGAGCCACCATGATGCCTAGGTACTTGCTATTTATAAAAGAAAAAAATACCTTCAATATGGGATTGCTGCTTTAAGTGAAAAGTGCATTTAATAATGATAAATGAAATAATGGCAATTAATTGACATTAACTGGATCTTCATTTGGCAGTCAATTATGGATCCTCAGGACTCTATCACTACTATATACTCAAGATTCTACTGTGGTCATAGTTCAAAGTATGATACAAATCCTCCTTACCACCTACATTCCTTTTCCCCATTCCTATCGTACTTTTAAATCATGAAACTTTCTTTTCATTGTTTTTTGACCATATTACTCAGGGTTAAACACATTCATGTGTTCTGCTCTATTGTGACCCTGCCTGGCAACTTAATTGAGCCAATTAGCCTTTTCATCTTATACCACCAGCATGTACAATAATTACATAAAAACAGTTTTTCATAAGACTTTCAACTATTTAAATTTGGGCTAAAAAAAAAAAAATCTATTTCAGAATATTGATAGAGAGAAATCCCTCAAATAAATATATTGCCTAAAAACAAAGCCACATAACATTTAATCTTTAAATAAAAAATAAAATAACAAAATGACATGTTTTAATAATAGATGGGAGACAAACTTGGCATGTTTCCCAATGTGTCATATTTTGGCTTTTTTGATAGTCTAAAATTGATTAGTTGAGTGGAATGCTGGAAACGTGCTCATAGAGATCATTAATAAACATACAGCCTCATATGGATACTAATATTTGGAAGAGTTTATGGAGCTGATGAATATTGTTCTTGCAGCTCCGCTTGTGTCAGACCTGGAGGAAATGTGGGTAATGGGTCCTGTGTTTCTTCTGGGAGGGCCTGTACATAGCAGGTAAATGGAAGCGACAAGAGAGATTTGAAGTTCTGGCTCAAAAACATAATTGGTTCCATTGATCAAAGCAAAACAAAAAAAGAAAAGAAAATACAATGAATGATCTGAAAAAATAAAAGTATTGGGCCAAAGTCTCAAATTAATAATTGAAACAAAATGTGCAAAGTTAACAACTCATGTCTAGTTATAAACTAACTCTCATTATATATATATATATATATATATTAAAGGCTTAATTTAGTGGGAACTCCACTCCATATTTCTTCATTGAGTAAACTCTATATTTTTTTTTTCCTTGTAGGTTTATTACTTAACCTATTGTCTCCAGGTTGTTTATCTTACCAGGAACAGTTGCAATATTTGTATTCAGTAAATAGTGTTATAGAAGTGTGTTGGGTGCATTTTCTATACCTTTTTGGAGGATTTTTTGCACTTTAATAATCAGTTGTCCTGCAACATTTTTTTTTATAATCCGATCTGTGCCCTGGAAATTCGGATATCACAGAGATGCAAGAACATAATTGTAACACCGAGGCTTTGTAGACATGGGCTTAAAATAAAGCATTCAAAGTGTGTTTAACATGTCTTTAATATGCCTAGAAAGCGCTCTTTGTGGTAATATGTAAGTGAATGTATTCATACACACGCTTTCTGACAAGCGCTTGTTTCACTTTGCATCAGAGTTGCGTTCTTGAGTGTCAATGCCAGGTGCAATATAAGGTTGTTTTATGGTAGCTCCCAATAAGAGCATATTATACTGTACAGCCACATTGGGAACCCTTGATAGCATGCTGTGTATGCTGGGTTCAAACAATTCTAAATATAAGGTATGTTATTGCTTTAAATGTGGTTTCTCGGTGCCCAAGTGTACCGGCTATTTTAGAACGGTTAAAAGGATTTCTAGTGGTTATGGCAGCAGGGGGCTCCTAGGAAATCAGTGCTTGAAGTCCCTGAGGGTAATTGATGACTTTTCGATACTATTTCTCATTTTACGCACAAGAATACTTTTATAAACATAGCTTTACGTGTCTAAATCTGCTGTGTATCTACAAAACCCTTACACAGCAACTCGGTCTCACTTTCTGAGTACCCACTTTATATGCCTGGTCTCGGACATATTATTATTTACATTATAAATCTTATTACAACAATAAGACAGAGAATAAATCTACAAAGAGAACAACTACAGTCGCAGTAGACACAAACATTTACTACAATAATACAAATGGTTTTTTTTTGCTTTTGCTTTGAACAATAATTTTCTATAGAAAATAAGTAACATCGGTATGCCCCATACCTTTAATTCTAACTGTAAACATAAAGTACCTACTGTGAAATTAGTGTCACAGTAAAGATTTAAAAAACAAAGTCAAAGCAGCACATTTAACAAAGAGACATATACAGGCATTTTACGCAAGTACTACAAGCTATAACAAACAAATGTGACAGTAAAGCAGGAAGGAGCTGGGGGCCGCAGGCGGGGGCTCAGAGGGCCGCAGGCGGGGGCTCAGAGGGCCACAGGTGGGGGCTCAGAGGGCCACAGGTGGGGGCTCAGAGGGCCACAGGTGGGGGCTCAGAGGGCCTATTGCCAATCACTGGTTTATAGGCTCCAGTTTTGCTGCTCTTTTATTATTATTTTATTATTATTAATTTTTATTTATAAGGCGCCACTAGGTGTCCGCGGCGCCGTACAGAGACAAACGAAATAACAATACGAGGAGAGACGGCACAGAACAGTAAACAATAATCACAGTAACTCAGTGAGCTCAAGGCACAGCTAGAGGGGCGGGGGAAGGTCAGCCAACAACGGCACCAAGGAGGGAGGGCACGGATTAGAGGGAGACCCCCAGGGGAAGAGGAGGAAGCGAGAGGGGATGGGGGAAGAGGGACCTCAAGGAGTAAGGCTAGGTAGCTGGCGAGCAGAGTAAAAGTGGTGAAGACAGGAGGAGAGAAGAGGAAATAATAATGCTCTTGAAGGGAAATAATAATTTCTTCACTTCTCGGTCACTTCCAAGTAACTAACTGCCTGAGGTCAATAGACTCACTCATAAACTAGCAAGATCTATCATCCTAGAGGACCCCTATTTAGTGTTGTTTAATAAGACAGAGACATATTAGGGTTTTGATCACTGTAAGAAGTATGTAAGATTGTGGGAAACTGCAAAAACGTATTTATTTAATATTTAATATTTATTTAATATTTCCCTGTATACAATTGTACCATCTCCTCACAATCTGAAAACAGCAGCTCCGTCTTTTCAGGTGTTGAATCAGGCAGTTTCCTAATTATGAAACAATATAAAATAATTTGATAAAATGAACCAAAGGAGACAAGGGAAACACTAACAATGTACAAACGTACTGTAACTTATAGCAACCGTTCTGCAACTGGGGATGTGCTCTGTGTGTGTCATTCTGCATTATTCATTCTGACATGTCTCTTGGTTTAAGCCTATGTATGGGTCTTAAAGAGAAATGAGCACTGATTTATAGCCAGGGAATATTTCACTTTCTAGAGATCTTCAGTACAAAATAAATAGGCACCAGTTGTTCTGCAGAAAACACATCCATTTGTTTTATGTTACACTGATGGGTCTGTTGAGGTAAACACTGATATCACCAACACTCATATGTAGAACAGTGCCACCCAGTGGTCAAAGAACCATAACAGACTAATATTATGGTTGAATATTAACCACTTGTTGACAGGCCGCCAGCGGCTCTATAACTCCTTTCGCCTAAATTCTGGCTGCTAACAGCCAAAGAGCCATGTGCAGGAATCTAAAACAATCATACTTCCACATTCAGTGGAGGAGGAATTCCTAGGGATATATTTACTAAACTGCGAGTTTGAAAAAGCGGAGAAGTTGCCTATAGCAACCAGATTCTAGCTGTCATTTTGTAGAACGCACTAAATAAATGACAGCTAGAATCTGATTGGTTGCTAGGCAACATCTCCACTTTTCCAAACCCGCAGATTAGTAAATCTAGCCCCTAGTGTGTTCGGGGCCCTCATGGTAATAAGAGGGGAGGTGGAGATTAGATTTTCCTTGTTCCTAAAACTTATATTTAGTGACAGATTGCTCTACATTACACTCAATGAGAATGAGAACGCTTACGCAGCACATAACACTGTGATGCTAGGCTTGGTCCTATACAACTTTTCCCAAGACCTTGCACACATAGGTACAGTGTACATGCATGCAAATGTAGCATGTCATAATTTTTTTTAAAAAGGAACATAACCAACTGTGCAAGGGTGAACTAGATTATTGCATTTTGGTGTATATTTGGGAAGATGGAAAGAATTATGGAAAACCATATTGTTCCTATTTTTTCATGATTTTCCCCTATAAGGCATATAAATCAATATATTTTCTTACATGCCATCACATAAAAGCCATACCGGAATAAAAAGATGACACTGGCAGTTAGCCAAAATATTAACAATGGTCTGGTGACAACGGGGCAAAAGTCCACCAAACATAAAGGAGTTAATATAGTTACTAACCTTTGAACAAAACATTTGACACATTATGGAACTCTATATTAATCATGAAAGGGTATACAAAATACATTGCCAAAATAAGTACATTTTCACCATAATATCCCTTAAGGAGGTAGCAAAGGTTAAAACATACTTTGTACCTGTCAGTGCAACTGCATTTGATAAATGGAAATAAAGAACACTGATATTCAGCAGTTTAAAATAAATCTTTCCATTATGTATGCGCAACTCAGGCTACATTCCCATTAGATAACCATTAAACCTAAAATACAAGTTTCTCTATGTCAAAGCTCTACAAATGGCACGTTCAAATGTATACGTATTTGTATGTGTCCTTACCTTGACGAAAGATGTTTGATATTCTATTTACCTTTGTTGCGCAGCTGAGTACAAATTACTATTATCTGTTTTCAGGGATTTTCTGTAAAAAGTGGAGCGATGCATCTAAATGCGCTATACTGTCGGAGTGGAAATGGAACATTACAATGCCCATCAAGACAAGGTTACTGAATTAAATTATAAAATAATGTTTTGTATTCTAAGTACACATCATTACATGTTAACGCAAAAGAATATGATACATGGTAAGAACTGCATCCACCATGCAGGAAATTAAGAATTTTATTGTGTGTGTTGTCAGTATTGGAAATAAGGACATTTCCGGGGATAAATCTACAAGTCCTGGAACAGTCCATTCGAATTTAGGACCTATGGTAACTAAAAAGGTCTACTGTGTATAAAAATAAAATATGTATTTTTTGAGTGTGAGAATGTTGTTAGAAGATTTTTTTTAGAGACTATTTGTTTTAGTTGTATTTTTAAATAAAACACACAAAAAAATGTTCTTTATTGGTTTTCGGAATGCAGGAAAAACTACTAGGGCGCTTTTTAATAACATATCTACATATACTGAACATGTAAATGATTATGCCTTTTGTATGGCACTAATGCTTGCATCATGGTAACTATTGATATTTATGTGTTAGGCTTACTCTATAGTACATTAAAGTTTAAAAACATATTTCGAGGAACAAGGTGGGTTATTAAGAAATACAAATCCTCTATTTAATAATTTAACACGATTTCAGTGGCACAAATAGTTTAAAACCCCCTAGGTATTTAGACACGGTCAATTGCATTATGGATCATACTGGGCCAGTGGAAGCAAATCACTGATGAATTATTAAACAAAAATATGTTGTTCCTCCAGATATCCCCTATTTAGATGGTATTTATTATAAATAATAGTTCTTGTTGGAAGAAATATTCTTTGTTCTATCCCACACAAAAAATGGACTTTTGCGGACGATGCACTTTTAACCCCGCAACAAAGCTCTACTCACATTGTATTAATCTGTCCCTCTGGTAAATGTTATTGCTTCAGTTAGGTCTAAATTTCCCATTTTGTGCAGGATAATACTGAGGTTGGAGCACTATACACTGTAATATTCTCCCCAGCATTTATACATTACTGCGCTGGTGTCAAGCTGCCGGGTATGTTATGCTACAACCAAAAAACTCAACTACCAGATGTGAATGATTGCAAAAAATAAATCCTTTTGAAACTGAATGAAGACAGTTCTGGAATTTGGTAAGACTTTTTTTTTTTGAATGTTGCCAAATTCTACGTCATAGCAATAGCAATATGTGCAGTAGGATTAGGAAACCACCCGACAAATATATTCTGCCTTACTCCCCGCAGTCACACCCAAATCATTTCTGCACCATGATATGGCTGGGTTCATCATATACTGGAGTGAGTCAGGGACATAATTACGACAGCATTGTTTAGAGTGGACAGTATAGCAAACAGTTTATATTAAATATTGATTTACTTTTTTTCCATTTTTAAAATTATTTTTATGCTATTCGCAATGCTTAGGACAATATCAGCTGTAAATACATTCCCGATTGTGTGATTCCCTCCTGTGTCCGATCATTTGCTGCCTCACGGTCAGCAGTCCTTGTGGATCATTACATACTTCCCAATATGTGTCTCCAGCAGTGGGATATGGGGCGTGACCATGGCACGATGGGGGGAGTGGCCACATCATGATGGGGAGTGGTCAGCCCCCCCTGGCTGCCCATTAGAGACCTCCCTTCCGCCAACATTCCCAACCGCGGGACAATCATGTCTTCGGGCGGGACAGAGCCCTAAAATTGCGACTGTCCCGCTGAAATCGAGACAGTTGGGAGGACAGTCATTAATAACACCCACTGCTTTATATGTATAGAGGCACTATAAGTTTGACTTTAAAATTAGACATTCACGGCAAATTGGCTTTAGCGTTTATAGTCAAAAAATTAATGTAAGCGGATGGACCTGTACGCATACACTTTGGAACAAGTTGCTTTGCATTAATTTCAACATTGGCGACATCTTTCACCAGTTTTATCGCTTGGTACCAAACAATAGCACTAGTGAAAGCTGTCGGCAGCGGGTAAAGGGAGGGGGGTTGTCTCTGGCTGGTATCACACACCATGCCGCTGTTCCGGGTCATTGATAGGCTGTTAACACGTCAAGCTCATTGATGACATCACCAGAGCGCCTTCTTCACAGCCAATCAGTAACAATGAAGAACAGCCTGGAGTCTGATAGCAGCCAGAGACATCCCCTCCTCTAACCATTGCTTGTTTACTAGGTTAAAATCAGTGGGGTAGAGGGAAGAATAAGTAAGGGGTGGATTTTTCCTTTTGTCTGGACACTCCCGGGAGGCAGTAAGAGAAACTGACCTGTAAACATAAAGTAATTGCACTAGTACAGATAGGTAGCAGGGTGTAACAGACATGTATGGGAGCACTCATTAAGTACAAGGTTTTGTTTTTACTTGTACATAGTTTTGTATTGTGCCTCTGTATAGACTACAAGTAAACTTAGGGGGTCTGTATCTGCCTCAGCTTTGCCTGCTCTGTGACATATTATTACACCTCATATGACATCAGACCCATGCCCACAAATCACCTATACAGTTATATAGTGAGAGAAGGATCACACTGGAATATAAAACTGGTAGGTGGGATTTGGGAGGAAATCAGGGAATAATGGAACACAGACAAAAACAATGGCTCTGTATGCAATGTAAAGCCAGCTAGCTGAGTTAGCTCAACTTCTTAAAACCTAGGAAAATGACTGCAGTAGAAAAATCACTATATATTCTCCTATTAATGCTTAAAATAGACAGATGGAAATGTAAAAAAACAGGGTTAGTGTTCTTATAAAGACGAGTCTATCTTCTGAGCTCTGAACATATTTCATGCCTGTTGCATCAGCAATACTTCCGAAATTATAATATATTTTCAGCTATGACAAATAGCTTTGGAAATACATAATATATATACACACACATATATATAATATACATATATATATATATATATATATATATATATATATATAATTAAATCTGGCACTTACTGAATCCCTAATTATTGCAAGTCAGGCTTAATATACTGTATATTATTTACCAACACATCCTATCTTCAAAAAACCCCAATAGACCCAGAAATTGACTTGATAGGATAAACAGAAAGGAATAATAAACTTGATGCATGTGTTCAATTACATGTAATATTAGTAAATATAATAGCATAACACAGTTTACTTTCTACATGATCTTACGTTTGTCACTACACTATGAAAACTATTTAAGAAAACATAATAAATAAAATATATTTTATTAGATTCACACTGTAATTACATAAAAAAAAAGTGCTAATTCTGGAGCCCAATATAAGTTTTCCGGTTACAACACTTATAGTGTAAAAACACCAAAATCCCTATTATTAGAATTATTACTATAATTACTGTACATACTGGCCAGTGGATAAAGTTGAATGTTGAAAAGATTAGAGCCTTGTACACACGGGCAATATTTTACAGTCTTTAACAGGTGTTTTTAAAGCCTATTAAACATACTTTAATGCTAATAGCCCACAAAATAATGTAAGTGAATTAACCTGTACACACAATTTATGAGAGGTGTTCGCTTTGCGTCAATTTCTATATCGCCTGCAGTGTTCAGTCGCATTAACACTTGGTACAATATAATGGAGTTGAATGGGAAGCTCATTAAGTACATAGAGCACTGTGGTGCATGGAAGCTTTGAGACATGTTAATGAACACTTCTAACACTGTGTATAGAGCAAGGTCTCCTCCATTCTGTAACTAGTGTTGTTTTTGAAGGCTTGTATGTCCAAAGGTACACAGAGGATGTCTATAGTACTACAGTGTATATTTGTATAAACAAAGTATCTTTTTTTTTTATAATATCTTGGCCATGTTCATTTTTGTATACATTAACTCCCTTAGAGTTTTAGGATAAAAGTGAAATGGTAGCAAGACAAAACAGTGATCTGCCATGGGAAGGATTCAGGACGTATGTTCTATAATACTCAATTTAAGTGCACAGTAACTTTTAAACACACCCGTCCCCTATCTGCTATTGAGTGGATAGTACCCTAGCTAAATATAGTTTATAAAATACAGTATCTTACCAAAAAAGGCATATGAGTGGCGTTTGTCTGTAACTGATATCTAGTGTAAGTAACCAAATATTTCTGAGATATACATCACCCCGACAGGAGATAAAATAAGCACTGACCAATAAGTGCATACATTAAAACGTCTGTAATAACAGGAAAATCAGACGTCCCATATTTACTGTTTCCTTTCCAGAAACATAAAACGCTACAACGTTAGTTACTAATTCTCTCTGTAACAAGCTGGTAAATCTACGTGATTCTACCCAGCCCAGCCATTCATAAAGCAAAGGCTTTTATGGTCTCTGAAAGTAATGTGCTTGCAATGTTAATAAAAACAATAACTGTCTATCTTTATCTTCTCCTCTCCAGTGTTTATTCAGGTCCCCATCTAAGTCCTTTATCGTATGCTCTCAGTATAACAACATTCTGTGGCCTGTAAGTGCAGATTGTCATCTAGTACTGTCCTCTGCTTTCCTGGGATAGGGTCTAGTAAACAGACATTTACATCTGTGCATCCCTGGGCTACATTGAGACTTCTTTCATTGTGACTTGTTTTTTTTTTTCCATTTTATAATCATTACTTAGTCTATACCATTTGGAAATAATTAAGACTAAAGGAGATCTGAAAGACAAATGAGGACTTAATAATGCAATGATAATGGTGACTGTTCACTTGCGTTATTGTGGAATGACAATTAGTAAGTGTGCATAGGGGATGTTTCAATGTTTTCAGGGCAAGTGTAGAAATGCTAAATTAGACACAGTTTATTCTGGAAAGCAGAATTTTTTTTTTTTATTTCATTATTTCAAGTGCTGTCTTCTCAAAACTTAAAATCACTGTGTTCAGATAGCTGCGAAAACAGATGTTGCAATTATTTAGCTGTGATCGCTTAAGCACACAAGACAATGAGATGCGCCCCATGCATTTCTTAGACCTCTTCACTGTAGTGAATTTAATGAGTATTGCGCAATCAATCACTTTGTAAGGTGAAATTAAATTTAACATAAAAATCACAAAAAATATTCTGCAGCATATTTATGCAAAACAATAACATATTCTCATTAATATTTTTTTTCTAATAGACTAATAGGGTCATTATTTTTTTAAAAAAATACTATTTAATGCATTTTTTTTTTCATCCCTCCCTATGTTTTCTGCATTCACAATCAAAATATTATTGAAACAATCCAAACTGTCACTAAAGCTTAAATACATTTACTGATAATCCTGTTAATGACCAAGGTCAAAAGTTAACTGTTAAAGTCTATAAACCAGGGGAATTCAATGTGTGCCCTTAAGCATACAAAACACCAGCAAAATAAAGACACTTTTAGTGCGATTTACAATGCTCCTATGGGATTGGGAACAACGTCTTTATTAAATACTAGATTACTTTTTCTTGCTACCCTTTCCTGTGGTTTCTCATGTACCTGCTCAAAAGTTTTGCTTTCGCTTCCCATCAGGACTAATACTGATGAACACAACTCCTACACTGTGGCATAATGTCTCTATTAAAGAAGCTAATTAGGACTTATTATTATGACTTACTGCAGATGTCTCTTTTTAGTCATATCGTAACATTTGCAGCCATAACATGAATAAATGTTTAACACTTTACTGAGCA
Organism: Mixophyes fleayi; assembly: GCF_038048845.1. Classification (NCBI taxonomy): domain Eukaryota; kingdom Metazoa; phylum Chordata; class Amphibia; order Anura; family Limnodynastidae; genus Mixophyes; species Mixophyes fleayi. The sequence continues at coordinate 340,296,179 of NC_134403.1, forward strand.
GCTCTAGAACCGTCTGGTGCACAAAGGGTTATGTTTTTGCTTTACAATAAGTGGATGGTGTGGTCTGCTTAACTCCCAGTGTTAAGTAAGGGCAGAACTACTACAAACAGACTTTATATGTATCTGCTCTTCCTCAATTTAAGATATATATATATATATATATATATATATATATATATATATATATATATATTTACATCCCAACTGTAGACAACGTTCTAAATCATAATACTGAAAATCACCAAGTCAAATTACAGAGAGCACAGTGATGCTATTATTGGCAGCGAAGCGATAACTTTAAATTACACCCAAACAAAATAAAAAAAAAAATCAACAATGACAAAGCAGTCCAGAGGACATAAGTAACACGTCAATTTACTACCTAACTAATTGGTTATTCAGGAAAACAACCTGGAGAATAAAAAGGGTGACGTGTATTTTTTTTTTTAAGTCTAGAAAACAGCACTGAGGTCCATCTGTTCTGACAGCAATTGCAATTTATTGGGAGCATGCTATGCCCGCAGTCATGTTAGAGAGTTGCTTTCAATTCCCCTTTAGTTACCAATTCAGTGTAAATGGAATAGACATGATTAAATTCTTGCCACTTTGTTCAGTGGTGAAAAATAGGACAGACGTGTAGGAGATGGAAATTGAAAATTCACACTTTGCTCAGTTCACACTGGATTAAGGCTATGGGAGTTTTTTTTGTTTTTTTTTAAGATGACACTAATAAATGACAACTTAATATACAACGCTAGTAAACTATTAAACACTCATAAACGTGACATAATATGAAATGAGAAAGAATTGTGAACAGTCTATTGTTTACATCCATTTGCTGAATGGGAGGGTACATATTATACTATATAAAGCGTACCAAAGGAAATATACATTGTAGTTTTATATTTCAGGCCACTATAGGACACAAACAACTGACTAATTCGCAATCACCATAACAAGATGTTATCAGAAACATTAGGCAATGCCAACTTTAAGAATATCTTCAAATATTACAATATAGGTTAGGCTGGCTGACCTTGCCCAAATTATTATGCCATGGCCCCTACAATAATGACAGATTCTACATAATTCATAAGGTGTTATATAGACATATATGTTTGCTAACTTATGGGAAATATAAATGATTATAGATAATATAATGTGTATATGGTCAAGCAGATGGAATCATGATATATTACATCTACTAAGTTGTTACTTTAACTGTTGTATTGCTGGAGGGGCCCCCATGATGCATTCTTTTTGTACCAGGCAAGTCACACAATCTAAGACATTAATCACATTTTACTCTAAATTTTTGGCATATAGCTACAGAGTGGGAATCAGCTCCAAAACCTGCAAAGTTCCATTAACATTCCCAAACAAAAAAAAAATAAAAAAAAAATGATTCCAGTTATAGGACCACGCAGCTCAGCAAGTTGAAAGGTGAAAAGTCTGTTTAGGATTTCCTGCAGAAAATTTTCTCCACGAACCATTCGTCACGAGCGTTTATGAAAAACGTAACATAACTAGCTAATAAAAGGCAAACATTTGACATTTTGCCTTACTTTTATCACTTGCTAACAGAGCTGCATACTGTATCACAGAAGGGTACAATTCACAAAGGAGTAATAGCTTAACTTAATTATAAAGGATTTACTCCTTCTACAGAGTTTGTCCCATAAATTCCGCTGTTGCAGATAAAGCTTCACACATTGGGAGCTGCCACGTTTATTTGTACTGTGTCCTGCATTGCTAGATTTTAATATTTGTAAGCAGCAGGACCCCTGATTACGGATAAAAGACCTACAAGAGACTACAAGAAGAGCCAGCTAAACGCTGATTAAATTATTTTTAAACTTATCATAAATTAAAAGTGTTTCAATGTATGTTTATGACTGAATGAATATGCATAGTGCTCAAGTCAAGAGTATATTGTGTCTTTAAAGCAATAAAGCAATAATATATATGATCTAGGTAGTTAAATAGCATAAATATTTATATATAGCATGTTATTACATACAGTATGCTGGTACAACTACACTAATATATATATATATATATATATATATATATATATATATATATATATATACACACACACATGATACACAACCTTTGTTTTAGTAAAGATAACAATAATACAACACTGCTAATTATGAATATTTCTGACACTTTATAATATGTCAGATAGATAGGTTGATAGATAAATAGTGCATGCCCTTTTCTTTTAAAAACAAATGAATAGATGAAAATATAAAACTATGTTTGTACTTACTTATACTTTACCACTTGTTATTAAACTGTTCAATGCAGAACTATTGTGAGCTAATTTGCAAACCTAACCTTTAAAGAAGAAATAAATCAATATTTAAGACCCTAATATACAATGTCACAAACGTTAAACAAAGTTAAGAAAATAAGTTCCCGGACTGTACGATGTCCATCACTATATTATACACAACCCGGGGGTCACAAACTCAGCCCAATTACTATGGAAAGAAAAGCATCAAGTGAAACCACTACTTATAGTGGATGAACAGGAATTCGCCAATATTATACATAAATCGAAGCACTTAACCCTTAAAATCCCACGAAAGGGAAAAGCCCCGGCATGCATGTACATAGACCACTTGGTTTTGCCTTTAAAAGCGTTTAAAGCATTGTCACATTTGCAACAAAATTAAACATCACAGACATTTAACTAAGTCCTGAGATGTGCAAGGTCCAACGTGACCGAGATGATGATCTGGGGAACGATGGACATCCTGGATCACCTTAAGGAGCAGAGAAGAGGCAGAAAAAGTGCCTCTCTTCATATGCCAGTGGAAAAATGCGATTTTGTGCCTGGATTGCTCTTACCTTCGTTAGAAGGGTGAGGGGTCACTTCTCCTGAGCAGCTGAGAGAGAGACAAGACAGGAGGCAGAGGATGGAGCACAACTGACAATCCATTCTGTGCGAGTACAAGGTACTGAAAGGCGCATATCTCCAGCAAGCGTGCTACTGATTTGACTGCAGCTCTGATCGCTGGACAAGTTACCATGCTCGCCTTGCAGGCTGATGTCAAGTTTGACACTGGAGATAAGGAGGAGTCTGCTTCTTGCCTGCTGCTCCAGCCCTCTCCTTCCCTGGGTCCTAGAAATATCATATTCTGTAGTGCCAGCTTGTAAAAACTACTGCCAGGGTGTTGAAAAAGAGTGAGATTACTTCACCTGTTCACTGGAATGAGGAAATTAAATTAACATTTTATGACTGTATTGCCTTGCAATGGTACAACTTAATTTATTCACTGTTGTAACAATAGGACACAGTGGTCCCTTATAAAGAAGTATTTCTCTGTAAGCATTGTCTGAGTACTGACCATCTAGCTGATAGGTAGTCTAGCAGGCATAACATTAACTACATATAAACTGTCTATATATATATATATATATATATATATATATATATATATATATATATATATATATATACACACACATATATATATATATATATATATATATATATATATATATATAAATATATAGAGCATCATGTAGAGTCGGACGGAAATCCAACCCGTGTGCAAAAAACACTTATGACCAAGGATCCGTCTCAGTTTGCACTCGGACGGAGACAGATCCTCGCCTTGCACCTCTCTGTGCTTAGGGCGGTGGAACGGGGAGATAGTGGGTGAGCCTACCAATGTAAAGACATGCTATTATGCCATGCTGAGTTGTAAGCAGTCACAGATAGATCTCTCAGAGACGTATATTTTGCGGGTACTTTCTGCTGGTGCAACAGACCTTACTGTGTTAAAAAAAAAAAGAAGTAAAAAAATTAAAAACTTTTAAAAAAAGGTGTGCACCCCCTCCCAAACTACTTAACCAACCCTAGTGCTGCTTGGGGAGCACAATTATTATTTTTTTTTTACATGCATGGATTTATTCATTTATCTGCTTTACAGGGCCGCTGTGACTGATACACTTAAGTGTATCTTGCACACCGACCCATAAACCAGATAAAGAGGTGTGTATGTGCAATTTGCATAGTACTCTGAGTCGCACAGATCTAAAGATTCCTGCTACTTGGAATACTGTGTAAATTATGGAATGCAATTTACACATACAATTTCAGTGTAAATTGCACCCAACTCTACATCAGGCCCATAATAGTCAAAGTGGGGGTGTATACGACGGTATACCATACCTCCACTACTCCTGCTGCCTTCATTGTAAAATGATCACATTTATTTCACTTACACTCCCTTTACATTTTTCATGCCGCCATTTCTAAATTTCCACTTCGGCCACTGTATATATATTTACATATATAAATATGATACCATAGTGCCATATCTCTGATTCCAACTGGGGGAATCTAGACTGTAAGCTACAGTGGGACAGGGGCTGATGTGAGTTAATAAATATTCTCTGTACATTGCTGTGTTATATGGTGCTGCTATATAAATAAACAATAAAGAATAATAATAATACATTATATATAAATAAATATATCTATATATGTATATGCATCACAGCAACATAATAATAGACTAATATTATTGTGGGCAGTGATGAATTTTTGATGGTGAAATTTTACACCCTTATTCTATTCTTGCTGTTTGTCTTCTCAGAGTCAGACAAGATTAAATACAGGAGATACATTGCAAACTTTTCAGCCTTATTCACACTGCTGCTGACATGTAGTCAGTTCCTTTGCTTAGCTTGATTAGTGTCCTATTTGACATAGATGTGGTGGACAAAATTAGACTGAATTAGACAGACATTTATCCATACGTGGAACCACAGGCGGAACTAGAGAGTTATGGGCCCCGGTGCAGGTAGGCGGGAAGGAGGGACCCAGGGCCCCCAGCCCTCTCCATCTGCATGCAGTAGGCCCCATTAACTCCATGGGCCCCGATGCACAGCACCTGCTGCACCAATGGTCATTCTGCCACTGCGTGAAACCTACTTACTATCCCATTCCTGCTTGTACTTTTATTGATCCATTATAAACTTTGAGCATGTGAGTGATAATGATCCAAATGAATCCAGGGTGGTTTCTATTGTGACCAGTGATTCAGGTCACTCAAGTAAGTGTAACATGAGCCCAAATGTTCTGCCCCTTTAGGTAACCAGTACACCTATAAGGTCTATATATTACTTTGCATTATAATAAAGGCAATTTAACTATGTTGCTGCCTTTTCAGTTACATAATTAATTGCTGAGGGGTCATTTATGAAGTGTAAAAGTCAACTGCAGTGAAAAAGCAGCATTGGACTATCTGCTCACCTCAAAATGCCCACCTAGACTTTTGCCGAGGAGCATGGGTTTATAGAGCAAGATGCTGAATTTTTCAGGGGTGCAGAAGTTTGCACGAGCAGAGGGAAGAGTTTGGCAGAAGAGAGTGGAAGCATTCCTGCGGAAAAGCAGTGCAGAAAATAGATTTCCTTTAATACTGAAATGAGATAGAGGGAGAGGGCACAATTATAGGCATGTTACTTGCATCGCAAAATGACTTTAATTTTTATGCCCATTCAGAACTGGTGTCCTTTAGATATTGTTCTATACTATGGCACCTGTTTTGCAGCTCCATATCTATCTATCTATCTATCTATCTATCTATCTATCTATCTATCTAACTACAAATGAAAGAAAATATGTGTTTTTCATGGTCATGCAAATTGTTAATTGGAGAACTGGAATTTATAAGCTCTCACCTTTCCTGCACCGAATGCCAGTGATAGTGTTACACACTAGCCTCCTAGTTCCTGAATTTGTGTTTTATGTGCTTCTGACCTTGCATCAGTAATACCTGGTTATGCATTTGTTTGTTTCCTGGTTCTTGATACCTAGCTTTGCATTTTATAGTCTGCTTGTTCCTGGCTCTGCTTTCACTTGTCTCCTGACTCCTGATATCTGACTTTGCATCTGCATGCTATTCATATAGCATGCAGATGCATGCTATATGAATAGCACCGCTCTACACCAGCGGTGGCCAAACTGTTGCTCTAGAGTCACATGTGGTTCTTTGAGCTTTAAAATGTGGCTCTTGGCCCGGAGCATCAAAGAACTATAGCTGTCCAGGCGCCGATAATAGCATATTGGAAAACATTCAGCTGCTTGACTGAGAGCAGCCACGTCTTGTGATCTCCTCTGAACAATGCAGGAGGTCACAGTGTCACAGACAATCCAATGAGAGAAGGAGGAGAGAGTGTAATGTGCTCTTCCTCCTTCCTCTACGCGGGCAAGTAAGGGGCACGTGAGATCTGATGGCATGTGAAGAAGCTGATGGGCATGTAAGGAGATATGATGGCATTTGGGGAGATCTAATAGAATGTGTAGGTCTGTTGGCATGCGGATAATTTGATGGGCATGTAAGGAGCATGTGGAAAGGTCTGATGGCATGTATGGGGAATTTGGGTAGATCTGATGGCATGTGGGGAGGTTGGTGGACATGTAAGGGCATGTGGGGAGGTCTGATGGCATGTAAGCGGTAGGTGTGGAGGTCTGATGGCATATACAAGGAATGTGGGTATATCTGATGGCATGTGGGGAGGCTGATAGCCATGTAAGGACATGTGAAATGTGGTGGCATGTGGGGAAGCTAATGGGCATTTAAGGGGCATGTGGGAAGGTGTGATGGCATGTAAGGGGCATGTGGTGAAATCCGGTGGCAGATGGGGAGGTCTGATTTGAGTGTGTAGAGGTATAATGTCATGTGGGGGGGGGGTCTGATGATCATTTATCGGACATGAGGTGAGGTCTGATGGCAATTGGTGAGGTCTGATTGGCATGTGGGTATATTTGATGGAATGTGGAGAGGTCTGATGACATATGGAGAGGCTGATGTGCATGTAAGGTGAGTCTGATCGCAATTCGAGAGATCCAATGGGCATGTAAAGAGGGCTGTTGGGCATGTTTGAGGTCTGATGGTTTGTGGATGCAGTAGCAGTGTGAGCTAGTGTGAAGAGACTATAAGTATCCCTTTGAACCCTCCTCCACTGTGCAGTGCAGAGCTGTGCTGACTTTATGATTATTCTGATTATTATTATTATTATTATTATTATTATTATTATTATTATAATAATTATTATTATTATTATTTTGGCACTGTTGGATTTTTTCTTTTTTGCTTTGGTTATATTTTTAATGTATGTGTGTATGGCATGTATGCACATGTTTATACTGGGTTTACATATGCACACACATATAAAAGGTACAGTTGGCTCTTTGCAGTACCTATAGATATTTTTTGGCTCTCGGAGTATTTTTGCTAAACTGCGGGTTTGAAAAAGTGGAGATGTTGTCTATAGCAACCAATCAGATTTTAGCTTTCATTTATTTAGTGCAGTCTACAAAATGACAGCTAAAATCTGATAGGTTGCTATAGGCTTCATTTCCACTTTTTCAAACCCGCAGTTTAGCAAATATACCCCTTGGTCTCTGACTGGTTGGCCACCCCATGCTATACAAAATTTTCCTGTAGTAATTGTCATTTGCTCGTTGTGAAGGGCTTCACAGTCATCGCTGAACTCCTGCATTTTTCCCCATGACAATTATTTATTTTATTTTATTTTAAAAAATATTTTTATTAGGGTGCATGAGAATTTATTTGGAGTATTTTTGATAATACTAGAGATGTATTCCATCTGATATACCAGATTCTGTATATAATTGAGAGTATGGAGGGCGGTCCGGACTTTTCCAATATAGCGCAATCTCCTGTGTTGTGTTATTAATCTTTGTGTGTGTCTGGGGGTACATGGGATATCTCTGGGTAATAATGAGAAAGATAAGGAGTCAGATAACTTTATGATTGTGATGTTTTGATTTAGGTGGTGGACTCCTTTTCACAGAGAACTTATTTTCACACATGGGACAGAGTGTCCTCATTGTTAGAGAGATACCAGCATGAAGAGCAGGTATTTAGGAAAATAGTGTGTAGACTTTTGGGGACGATATACAAGCGGTATATTTTGCGGGTGTTTTCGCTGATCTTAAAGATAAAAGTTGTGGAAAGATACATCGAATATGTTCCCATGCGCCGGGATCGAAGGTTTCTGCCATATCCTCCTCCCATCTGAACTCATTGAAGAGTTTAAGTACATGGTTGTGTTTTAAAATCAATCAATAGAATGTTGATGAAAGGCCTCTGGCGTAGGTTCTTCATGAGCAAATTTACTCTAGAGGGAGGGATGGTGTAAATCAGGATAAGTTAGTTGGACAGTATTATACAGCTATTTAAGCTGCAAGTACTCATATAAACAGGAGATGGGTATATGGAATCTCATTTGGATGCTCTATGTCAGGGGCGCCCCACACACGTGGGTTCCCTGTTATATATGTATATAGTTCAGGCTTTATGATATTGAGACTGGTTGAGGATTTGGATGGGGGGTGGAACACGTTGTTCCATTTTACAATTATTTATTGCCAAAGCTTTCACATTCATTTCAATGGTTCATTTCTATTCATGTACAACTAGGCCCAGAAATATTTGGACAGTGACACAATTTTCATAATTTGACACAATGGATTTGAAGTTAAACAATGGAGATGCAATTAAAGAGCAGACTTTCAGCTTTAGTTCAAGGGGTTGAAAAAAAGAGATTAGGAATTGCAACCATTTGTATACACAGCCCCCTGTTTTCAGGGGCTCAAATGTAATTGAACAAATGAACATAATCATAAATAAAGTGTTTATTTTTAATACTTTGCCCTGAAACCTTTGCAGACAATGACTGCCTGAAGTCCGGAACCCATGGACATCACCAAATGCTGGGTTTCCTCCTACATTGTGCTTTGCCAGACCACCGTGCCCCCTCAGCCACCATAGGGGGTGGGCAGGGGGGGGGTCTGGCAAAGCACAATTGGGGAGTGTGGACAGATGGCTAAGGGAAAGGATAAGGGACATATGGAAGACACAAGGAAGAGGAGAGGAGAACCAGGAGATACATTAGAGAATTTTAAGAACTTGGGAGATATTAAGGAAAGTTGAGGTAACACAGGAGGCAAGAGGCAGAGGTGGAGGGACAGATGGGAGGAAGGAGATACAGGGCGGATAAACTTACATCATTTCGTATGGTTTATATTATACTATATAGTGTTAAAAGTCATCTAAAATTAATTTCACACTATCAAAATCCCAAAATCTCATTGGGTCCTAGGTGGCCCACCGGCCCCTGCCATTCTCTTTATATTTCCATACTGGCACTAAATTCCCATTTCAACCACTGACTAGTAGGATGTGGAAGTCTTGGAACTCAATGATGTGAACTGTGAATTTTCCTGTAAGAAAATGAAAACAAAAGAAATTAGACAGGCCAAATTCCTTAGTTTTTGAAAACAAACAAATTAGAGAATCCAGAAACTTCAGTCTATAAGCTACCCAAAATGTCATATCTAGAAACTTATTGATTTCAAGTTGACTGAGAATATGTCAGAGTGCAAAATATTCATCAAATCTTTCTCTAGAATAAGGTATTTGGCGCCCCTTTCAGATTTTAAGTGCTTGTAACACTATGGGGTATTTTATATAGACCTTGGGATAAGCCATGGGACCCAGGTACAGAAACTACAGTGGATCATTTACATTTGGTAAAATTTCATCCAAAAATATTTCAGCACTTTAAAACTACCTATAGGGTGATCTGATTAAGCCATATATAATAATAATAATATAAAAGAAAGTCTAGGATGTCCAGGCTACCAGCTCCCAAGGTTGTTATATAATGGACTACTTGATACATGGGCTAGAACTGAGCCAAATAAAATATGACAAACAGTTTTGAATTTTCTTGAAAAGCCACTTACATCGGGATATGGGAGATTCCTGAATAACATGCAGGATTTTGGAGAGTAAAACAATTTTTACTGATGCTAATTCTGACCATCATGCATAGTAGCAATGTAGTTCATGTTCTAATTTTTTCCCATGGATAGCAAGGTAGGTAAAGTCAGATGTAGATTGGGATGGAGAGTCTGATCCCCTCCATCAGACCCTATGAAAGCAGTTAACATTACGCTGTCCCAATTCTTGCTGAAACATGGGTAGCGCTCAAATTCATGGATATACCAGAGAGCCTCTAATAGGGAAGCACCTGCCTATGGAAGATATTGCAAGATATCATCTACAGACTGGTCCTTTCAATCACATTGCCACTAAATAGGCCCCAAGTCATAATTTTGAAAAAGATACAGGTCTATAAAGTTCAACCTTTTATACATTTTAATTGCATTGGTCCAGAGGAGACAAAACAAAACAACCCAATTGCCAATTTAGCTTCACAGCACGCACTCTGATAAATTCCCTGGATCAGTCACCCCAACAATATATTCTACTAATTATAACTAAAGACATAAGGCATCCATTAAATTATGTTAGTGAATTTTCCGTCATCACCTCTTTTGGTTGAGCATTCCGCAACTTAATTACTCTTACAGAAAATAACCCTTTCTGCTGGAGGTAAAACTGTCTATCTTCCACCTGCATTTTATGACCCCTTGGACTCTGTATGGTGTTATACAAATTTGATAATAAGAGATTGTGAGACTGTATGCTGCTTCACAGCTTTCTGTTCACTTGTATCTTCTCTAATTATAAGTATTTTACCAGGAACAAATACATTGAGAGTTACCTCTCGTTTTTAAGTAGGTTGTTCCCAAGTCCTTTTCCACCTCAGTTTTCCCCAATTGTATTCCATTTAATGTGTAAGTAATGTGTAAGTTAGTGAGAAACATGGCAGAGGCTCATATATGGTTTGCCAGGGGTTCCGTGGCTATTGTGCACAGCAATGGTGCCAGTGGGCAACCCTGTGTGATTTTCTGGCCAAGTAGCAGGTGGAAGAAAACCAACAGTTTGCAAACACTCAGTCTTCATAGGACTAGCAACTAATAAAATTAGGGCCAATTCCAAAAGCAGATAGCGCTGTCCAGAGATAAGTCCATTCAGCAGAATGAAATTCTTTGGCTGTATCTAATTATACTACCACACTGGAGTGCATCTGTTTTTACAATACAGACTTCCTATACTCAAGAGAGTAGACTTTCCAGGCAAGAAGCCCATTTGGTCTGAGTTGATGATACATAACATTACTAAGTTAAGACTTGTACGAAAGACATAGAAGCAGGTCCTCTCCTGTCTTCAGAAGCATTACAATAACAGTGTTTTTTTATAGAAGGGGGGAAAATTGAAACTAAAATGAATCACGTAAATGATTAATTTAGAGTCTCATCGTTTTGGCAAAATATTTTTTTAAGTGATCTCTGTCCCTCCAAATAAACTCTTAAATGTACCCTACCACTGGTCACGCCCTTACTTATATCGAAACTAATCTCTGAGACATCAAATTTATATGTTATGGCATATGTGTACAAAGCCTCCTATACACAAAACAGTAACAAATATTATATTTCGTACTATAAATTCTGACTTAAATTATTGTAAAGTTAATTGTGGTCCACACAAACTATAGTACAAATATTCAGTCCATTGAAAACGTCAGCACAAGTACGTCAACCACATGTTATAAAATCTGATAATTGTCAAGCAGTTTTATGGCTTGTTTAAGTTTTAACTAATCCATGGATGTCACATTCATAAATAATATAATTGCTGTCGTTGAACATAACAAATAAATCACTAAAGAATCCATCAATTTCAACAATAAAAAAAAGTAGGAATAGAGATTAACTTGTCACAGCTTTTACAGTATACGTGCAGTAGCCTAACAACTATAGTGAAACCTCAATAAATTACGCAACGCACCAAATCCATTCTTTAGGGTTCATGTGAATACTAAATCCTGTTCCAAAGAATTCTGTTGAATAGGATCGACTTTGAACCTTAATTTCTGTATTCACATTGAATAGATTATATATATATATATATATATATATATATATATATATAATATAAATGTCTAGTGGCGTGTGTTAGTCTATCTGTGTGTGTGTGTAAAATATAAAACCAAGCTGCAGCGCCACCTGCTGGGCGGAGTTATACACTGACCTACTAAATTCTTAGTGTGTGTGGAAAAAAAATATTCAGAAAGGGCTGAAATTTGGTATACTAAGATGTTTTTAATTTGTTAATTTAATTTGTTAATTGTTAAAAGTGTTTATAAAGATTTAAAAAATATATATATATATTTCTTGAAGGAGAAGTGACAGTTGGGAGTGGTTGGTGGTTGCCGGGGGTGACAATGGGGAGTGGTTGGTGGTTGCCGGGGGTGACAGTGGGGAGTGGTTGGTGGTTGAGGCCTGGGTTATGGCCCAAATGCATGACAAGAACCTTTTTAAGACCTTAAGTATCTTGATTTGACTAGAATGTATGAGTATCATGCACGGGTTAACTTGTATATATATATATATGTACATAGTGGCGCTCTCTCTTTATTTTTGGATTTTCTAGACTGACTTTTTTTGCAAAGAAATGTTCTACAGAGAAGAAGCTGCCTACTACATATACGTAATTGAGTATATTTTATATTGCATTTTCACGTTTTCACATATTGGTGTTTCACCGAGCGCCCGTCAGCTTATTCCATTGGCTTATATATACATATATATATATCTATATATATATATATATATAAAATTTACAATATTATTTACAGGTCATACTATCTCTTATTCAGAATTTTATGAAAAGCAGAAAGTAAATATTTGTTGATTTCAAAGATAATGTTGTATATGCTAATATATACAAATTGAATATTATATTAATATTAATTCCAAAATGCTGTGTTAAGGTACAGGGTACAGAGCCTTTAATCATAAGTGCATTGCATTTTTAGATACGATTTAAAAATATAGAAAAAGACGATTTCCTCCCTTATAAAGTAAATGTACCACTAAATAAATTACCTCTCAGGGAACCTGATATGTGGGCGTGTTGTAAGTTTATGGGAACTCGAATATTTAAAAACAGTACAAATTGGAGTCCTGAACTGAGGCTAAGCATTTCGAACTTCACATAGGTTCAAGTTTTAACTTTGAGCTTTGAGTTGAAAGTTGCAATTTCATGTCTTGAAAGCCTTGACTGAAACCCATTTGAGTATGCTGAGTGAACTTGAGAGCATTAGATGACTACATGGGTGTCTGCTACTAAGTGATTCAGTGCATCTGAATTCCAAGAGGGAGTCACCGGAACACAGAGAAAGAGGATCTGGTGGTGATGCCAGGATTTGGGATAACTGTTATACGTCGGCACTGGTGTGACTTCAGCTTGTCTTTAGATTTCCCTTTTGGTTCTGATGCTGCTCAACGTTTTCTGGCTGCTTCTCTGTTTCAAGAAAGTGAGGGGATATGGGAAATGTTTTTATTACAAATGTAATTTTTTTGTTGGTGAAGATTCTTTTACTGTAAAGCAGCATGAACGTAAAAAGTCAAATCCTAATGCGGACTGGAAATGGCCATACACCCTCCATACATCAAGGCATGCACCTAACCATGCTCTCACACTGACCACTTATATCATTTCAACATTTCCTAAAAGGAAATTTATTTACTGCTCTGCTTAGCAAAATTAGGCAAATCAGTGCACCTTCTAGATATTTTGCAAGAAATTCCCTCTCTGCATATTCATCTCCACTCCTCATCCTTTGCAAATCTATGCTCCTCCGCACATGCAGCCATCTTGCTTTGTAAACTCATGTGCCTCATCGTAAGTCTAGGCACACTTGCACAGATAAAAGGCGCACTGATGTTTTGAGCTCCATAAATGACCTCCAGTGTACGCAATAGCAGATCGCTGTAAATACCCCTTTTATCAAACCAGAAGGAAAACTACAGTTGCCAATCACGTGATCCAACTGAACAAAGGCAGTGCAATATGTCTGGTATATCGGATCAAAATAAAACAAAAAAACAGATGCAGTGTCCTGCATAAGTATTCAGACCCTTGACCAATTTTCTCATTTAACGGAATAAGAAATCATCCACTGAAATTTTGTTCTCTGTGAGTTTTATTTCATTTTTGGGAGTGATTTTAACCCATTCCTCCAGGCAGATTATCTCTAGGTTTTTCTGGTTAGTCGGATGATGATTGTGCAGCTCAGTTTTCAACTCTCAATTCTATTGATATCAGAGCTTTTACTGGGCAATTGTAGGACGTTCACCTTTTTGTTCTTTAGCCGGCTCCCAGTATTAGCTTGGCCTTGTGTTTGGGATGATTATACTGCTGAAAGATGAACTTCGCCCAAGCTTCAGTTCTTTAGAAACAGGTTCTCCTGCAGCATATTCCGGTGTTTTGCACCATCTATCTACTCTCTACTTATAGTCCCCTGTCTGTCTACTCTCTGACTCCCTTGTACATCCTGTTACATTTTGCTGCACTTTGTGTGAGTCCGCATTGCATTACTCACACTCATCTGTGGTACTTATGTGTATTACCTCATCTATTTGTTACTTGCTTCTGTATCCGGAGCTATGGAATCTATGGTGCCTTATAAATATCATCATCATCATCACCAACATTTATTTATATAGCGGCAGCAAATTCCGTAGCGCTTTACAATTGGGAACAAACATTAATAAGACAATACTGGGTAATACATACAGACAGAGAGGTAAGAGAACCCTGCTCGCAAGTTTACAATCTATAGGACAATGGGAGTTAGAAACACAAGGGCATGTGCTACATCATATTGCACAACGCACCAGCTAGAACGCAAAGGTAAAAGTACTGAGTGGGCTGTGTGTGGCAATATTGGTCAGAGGGTTGTTGTCTTGCGTTAGCTGTGTAGAGGGTGGTAATAGGGTAATCTAGGGAGATAAAGATGGTGGTTGAGGAATATCATAACCTTGCCTGAAGAGGTGGGTTTTCAGAGAAGGCTTGAAGGTTTGAAGACTACAGGAAAGTCTTATTGTGTGAGGGAATTCCACAAAGTGGGTGCAGCCCGGAAAAACATACATCAATAAATAAATAATAATAATCTATTCTTCTGTCTAGTTTAACACGATGTCCAGTCACTGATGAAAAACAGCACACAGCACAATGCTCCATACGTTACTGGGGGTATGATGTTTTGTGAAATGTGGGCAATGTTAGATTATGCTACACGTATTGCTTTGAATGTTGGGCAAAAGCTTTATCTTTCTCCGCATTGTAACCAGGTCACTCTCATGCTTCTGGGTGAAATCCAGACGTGCTTTTACATGGCTCGCTTTGAGTAATGGCTTATTTTATGCCACCGTCGCATACAAGCCAATGTTATGAGTTCTTGAGAAAAGGTTGTGTTGACCTTTTGTACAGGCCCAGCTACTGAACTCTGTAGCTCCTTCAAAGTGATTGTACATTGTTTTGTACCCTTTTCCTAATTTATGTATTACTTTACCTCTAACTTCTTTGGGATGCTCTTTAGTTTTCATTTTCACAGCTGTCCTTCAGATTCACAGCTTGAATAATGATCCCTTAACTGTGGGGTTTTGTAGCCAGAGAATGCGGCAGTTACACTAATGATTCACTGGTGGAGGCCAATTATAAGGTGTTTCCCCGTTTGTCATTTTTATTTACCAGTATAAGCTTCCACAAAACAGGGATTCAATACTTATGCAAATAGCATATTTATTTATTTATTTTTAATGTTTTTACATAAAATGTCACATTTTAAAAATAATTATTTGGGGTTTCTGTGCATATAAATGAAAATATTACAGAGAACAACATTTCAGTGTAAGATTTGTTACTAGTAAAAGGAGAGAAATGATAAAGGATGAATACTTTTACAAGGTATTTATGTTAAGAAATATAATTTGGCAATTATAAAACATTAAGAGCAGTGTGTATAGAATACGCAATAGAAATAGCATCTGATCAGTGGGCAATGATCAGAGGTATAGTATATAGCAATATAGCCACAATATAGATTAACTAAACATCAAATTAAAAAATATACATAAGACACGTCAGCCCCAATCCATCCAACATCAATATAGATAGAAATCTATTAAAATAAACAGTAATGTAATCAAATACATGAATCCTGATTATATAAAAGAAGAGAATTTCCATCCCCTGCTCATTTGGAGACAAAGGGGCATATTTTATTAAGATGGCAGATCGCGGCTGAGCACATAAAGTTCTAATAAGGTACCGAAACATTGCGGTACCCAAAGGTACTGGGGAATCAGCGATGTTGCGGTAACGGGAAGTGTTCAGCTGTGCTTAACGACGATCTGCCGTCTTAATTAATTATGCCCAATAAGGTCTAATGCAGAGTCGGACATCATTTACATCAAAGCGTTGGTGTAAATTACGTCCGTCAATTTAACATGATTTACATGGTATGCAGGGGCACATATCTGCAATTTAGCAAAGTGCGAAAACTACATCCGTTTCAGTAAGTTACACGTAAAGTGTATCGTGCATTAAAAGCATATGATCTGCTTTCAGCATATCTTACATTATGGCCGTAAAGTCCCTCAAAATAAATAAATAATGAATTATAACAATAAAAAATCATGAGCGCCCCCTTCCCCTGGGGCTCTCCCCAAGCAATTTAGCCCCTTGGTGAACGGGCTAGGGCTGGTTGACATTATGACAGGGAGACCCCAGGCTGTGATTTGCCCTGTTATAGTGACATCAGCCCAACCTGTCATAGTGTAATGCCGGTTACTCATGAAACTATCGCACCTTGAGCTGGTTGGTCTCCGAAGCTCCTGCCAAACGTACCGCCCCGTCATCCAGCCCTCTCTCAAAGTCACTGAGGCCTCCTTTTGCAGACATGCTAACCATAATTATAGGCAACCAGGGCAATCCAACATTTTTATATATGACCTAGGCCGTGCTTATATGTTATTTGCGATGTGTATCACACCTGTGAAGAAGCTCTTTCAATATGCTTGCTGTTCCTCATCTTAATTTTTGCTATCCACTAGCTACACATGTACAGGCTGTATATAACGATGCTGTGTTCTGCTGAACATTAGCTCTGAAAGTGTCTAGAAGCTCTGTTCTAACAACTAATAAAGTGTCATAAGGCAGATTTCACCATATATATATATATATATATATATATATATATATATATATTATGCCCTATTCATTGAGTTTTGTTCACTGTAATATTCTGTAAATATTCAAAAAGCACATGGGTATAGACAATTCTGCACAAAGAACACTTCTGTGCATAACTGTATTAGTAACAAAGGACATGGCTATAGAATCTGATGAAATAGTGCCCCCAGTGGGCAAAAGATCTCAATAAATGGTACAATACTAATTTGGCCTTAGTCTATGATTTGAACAAAACAACTCTAACACATTGAGATTCTCTAATTTACTTAACAATTACGCTGCAAAATATTTTATTATAATATTTTATTATTGCACTATGTAATATTACAATATTATGTTCCCTTTAACCCTTTCAGTGCTTTCCCACCTAGAATCTGTGGGCCCGATTCATGTCCGAATATGAATATGAATGTTTAAAAAAGAGCCTGAAACTTGTGTGTAATTCCGCTTGTATTCAAATCCAAGCGTATCTCAGGAGATGTTACGATTTGAATATGGGTGGAAATACACTCAGTATAAACAGTCCGTGCAGTACATAGACACACACAATAGGCTGCAGTATACGACCATGTGACTATACAATAACAGTTCACATCAGAAATCATAAAAATGTTTATTTTATAAATAAAAATTGCAGCTGTTAACTGTATAATAATTTAAAAAAATAATATTTATAAATAATTATTTTCAAATCAAAACTGCTTTTTAATAATTTTTTAACATTATTCACATAAGTAAAGATGCCTTCAGTACATACAGTACATACAATGGGCCTGATTTATTAAGGAAAGTAAAGCAAACAAAATGACTAACTTTGGACCTTGGCAAAGCCATGTTGCTTTGGAGGGGGAGGTAAATTTAAAAGGTGATGTCAGATTTATAGTTGGGGTAGGGCATGTCCTAGATCAACTTTTAATGTCAGTGTAAAAATAATATCAAGTATTTGTGTGCTACATGAAAAAACAGCCAATATTTTCCTTATGTGCAAAATAATAAACTAATTTGCACCCCTTGCATTGCAACATGGTTTTGTCCTGTAGAAAACATATCGTTTTTAATTCAAAGACTATACCATATCAGTCATGACTACAGGTCGGCTGAAAACAGGTGTACTTATGACAAACACAGGACTTGAATCAGCTTACAATACTCTTTAGTGTACATCTCCTACATTGCTCCACTCCTTCCCTCCCCTGTTCCGCCTCTCAGGTCGTAGTAAACCGTAAATGTCACTTATGTGCAGATTTGAATTTCCTGCAATTGTTCTCATTGGAGTAATGTCTGTTTCTGGGCATGCACAGAAACATGCATAATATATGTTACGCAAGTGTATGTATGTACAAAAATGAATCCGACCCTATGTGTCCAAGTACTACTCTCATCTGGAAAAAATTGTTGAAGTGACCTCATGTGTGCGGGACCAAAATAACTGTAGGTGGGGCCAACACAAAAGTAGGCGGGATTTAGATCAACTGGAATTTGGTTGTAGTAACATTTAGTGAAACCTAGATGTGATGACTTTACACACAGTGGGTCATCTCTAAAGCAATGCAGGGCAAATGCTGCCAGTCCTGTGTCATAAAATTACATGAATCCTTTTATATTATCTGCGACTGGTTTATGCCTCTGTGCTCCAATTTGTTTAGTTGCCCACTAACACGTACTTCCAAAATTCCCTTCATAGGAACATACCTGACATTGTTTAATACGTTTAACTATTATGAAACATGGGGGCACAATCGTAACTGATCAGTCTGCCAGAGCAGCATATGGGCACCTCACGCACTGTTGTTTCCCTGACGTCATGAGATGCAAACTACCAGTTAAATCTCTCTCTATATATAATATATAAATAT
The DNA here is from genome assembly GCF_038048845.1 of Mixophyes fleayi. Classification (NCBI taxonomy): domain Eukaryota; kingdom Metazoa; phylum Chordata; class Amphibia; order Anura; family Limnodynastidae; genus Mixophyes; species Mixophyes fleayi. Next base: position 340,315,041 of record NC_134403.1, read on the forward strand.
GTGCACTGTGTGTTTCAAAAATGCATTAATAATTCGCTTTATAATAAATGGCTGTCCAGATGCGATCATCACAAAGGTGAAATAGCATCCGCAAGAAAATAATTCTTTTGCAGCAAATGTGTATGAGCCCTAAATGTGCCCAGTGATTGGGGGTGGTTTGAATTAACAGTGTAGGGACGGTTGACAGACAATGGCATAAGTAAAGGGGAAAGCTATTACAAGTATTTGCTGGTGATATACAAAGTGCGAAGAAGGCAGGATTAATGATATTGTCAGTGCAATGGGGGCTGCCATATGTTCAACAAAGTGATCTGAGAATGGGACCAGTACAATGGAATCAATATAAGAACCACTAAAGTATCACCAGAGTTGGAATAAGGCTCTGGGGGGGGGGGGGGCACTTAAGACAGGGGGGTTATCATTTTAGATACATTTTAGACAAATACACAGGCAAAACTGTGTGTACTACTGTTAGATACATGCAGCTCTGCCTTCACGAGCAGTACACTGTGAAGCATACCTCCCAACTGTCCTTGCTGTCTGACCAAATCCTGACTAAGCCAGACAGTTACCCAAATTTGGGACTGCCCCATCAGATTCAGGACAGTTGGCAGACTGTCCTGCTCACTCCTACCTGTTCTTGTTACATTCACCATCTGTGGCTGCTGGTTTCCTTAAATCAGTTGCTGTTTGTCTGGATCCTGGAATGCTGGAGGCCCTATTTGGAAAAATAATGGGTACATGAAATTTAGAAAATGCAACCAGCCCCAGCATTAAATCAATAGCACCCACATTAAATAATTAGGCCTCGCTCCAGCTGCAATATTAAAATAATAGTACTCACATTTTTTAAATAGATCTATTTTCCTCTAACCAGCCCTGACAATAAATGAATAGTATACACATTTAATAAGTAGACCTACTTCCCTCCAATCAACCCCAGCAAAAATTTAAAAGCATTTATGTTTAATATTACCATTTCCCACAACCATCCCCGGCATTAAATAATTCATATTCGCATTTAGTAAATAACTCTCCTCCCCAAACTCAGCCTCACATTCAATTAATAGCCACATATCACACTAGCTTTAAATTAAAGGTCCAGCCACCCCATCTTAGTTTAATAGGCCCCACTATTTAATGAAATAGCCCACAAATAAATTAAATTGCCCCACCATCACCCCCGAATAAAATAGCAAACATTCAAAAATTAGCCCCTCACCTAAACACCACCATTAAAAATTAATAGCCTACCACACTCCACCGATGTGTCATTAAGACAGTCCCCCTCCCTTCCCTCATATCACACATTATAGCAACATACCCCCACTTTTCTTCACAAATTATAGGAGCCTCCCTGTCCTTCACACTCCCTATAGTTTAGTATAGGCAGTCCCCCCACCTTCCTATAGTATATCATATAGGCATTCCCCCCCAGCTTCCTATAGTATATAGGCAGGTCCCCCCACCTTCCTATAGTATAGTATATAGGCAGTCCCCCCACCTTCCTATAGTACATAGACAGTCCCTCCACCTTCCTATAGTATATAGGCAGTCCCCCCCACCTTCCTATAGTATAGTATATAGGCAGTCCCCCCACCTTCCTATAGTATATAGGCAGTCCCCCCCACCTTCCTATAGTATATAGGCATCCCCCCATCTTCCTATAGTATATAGGAAGTCCCCCCACCTTCCTATAGTATATAGGCAGTCCCCCCCACCTTCCTATAGTATATAGGCATCTCCCCCACCTTCCTATTGTATAGTATATAGGCAGTCCCCCCACCTTCCTATAGTATATAGGCAGTCCCCCCACCTTCCTATAGTATATAGGCATCCCCCCACCTTCCTATAGTATAGTATATAGGCAGTCCTCCCACCTTCCTATAGTATATAGGCAGTCCACCCCCACCTTCCTATAGTATAGCATATAGGCAGTCCTCCCACCTTCCTATAGTATATAGGCAGTCCCCCCCCCCCACACCTTCCTATAGTATAGTATATAGGCAGTTCAACCTGAGAAACGAGGTGGCCTCCGGGCAGCCTCGTTAGGCAATCGGCCTACCGGAAAACTTCCCGGTAAGGTCTATTGCCAATCCGCCCCTGCCCCATAACAACCTTTAATCCATACTTGCCCACTCTCTTGGAATGTCCAGGAAGCTCCAGAATTCAGGGTAGGTCTCCTGGATTCCCGGGAGAGCAGGCAAGCCTAGCACATCCTGCTTGTTGGGAGTCAAAATGACGCGATTCACGTGATTTTGGCTCCTACCCCCGAGCCAAAATTGTAATTTGTCACTGGGGGCGGGGTCAAAATGATCTGATTTGTCAATCCCCACCCCCTTTTGCCCTCTCGCCATGTCTGCTCTCTGAGATCTCCCGCAGGCCAACTTATCAAAGCTGGCAAGTATGTTTTAAGCATTTTTAAAGTATGCTGTCCTCTACTGCATTAGTATATAAGGTGATATTAAAGAGTGTCAGCCATCTATCAGGGCTCACCTGGAGACTTACTGGGTATTCTTTCTGGCAGTCTTGTAGTCAGGCCAGAGCAAACCATGGTGAATGGCGAACGTGAGATGAATAGACACCTACATTATGGTGAACAGGCTCTGCATAGTATAAATTCTTTTTTTCTGTATGCTGGAATCTGTTACAACTCTATACTCACAATTTTTTGTTTAGTTAACTCTATTAAACTATGAACATTTTCTATCTGTTCAAACCTCATGCTCTGTTAAACCACACCCATTATTTATTATTTTGCATGCCTCAATATACTCATGTTATGAATACGGATGCCTGAAGACTTCTTTCTAGGATTGCAAAATTACTTTCTGCTCTGTAGAATGGGTGCACTTGTAATGATGTTCTGTAACCCAGATATCAGATATTAGTTTTCAGGTGTAGTCAGACTAATAAGAGCTAATATCTCATTTGTTGCTATGGGGTAAAACTCATATTCTACATATATGATAAACTCCTTCTCTGCAAATGTATTTTGTCACCCAAATGCTGAGCTTATTTTATCACTTTTGGGCTCATCACATTTTGAATTCAGTATCATTCATTTTTCTATGCAGTATCCTAAAAGATCAGACCTGTGTTCTTTTGAGGAGACTTTGCATTGTTAGAAAACAACAATAATATAAGCATTTGGGTGAAAAAAATGCATTTGCAGAGAATGAGTTTATCGTGTATGCAGAACACACACGATAAAGATTTACCCCATAGCAACAAATGAGATATTAGCTTTTATTAGTCTGACTACACCTGAAACACTAACCCATTTATATGAGTCAAATTTCAATATTTGTACACCTGGTACCTCTTACACTAGTACCACTTTTTGTGGGATTTTTTTTTATAAATATCTTTGGTCAACTATGAAATGAGTATATTGTAAAGGTCTCTCACACACACAAAACAAAGTTGGTGAAGACAAATTGCATGGGTGTGGCTGTGAGTTTAATTGCAAGAGTCCCTCAAAAGCATTGTGTGGCCTCACATCAGAGATCAGTGGATTTACTTGTAACCCCTTAGTAGGACAAGTAGGTGTCTCCCCTCATCATCTTTGGATGGCATATAGCAGGGTTTCCCAAACCCAGTCCTCAGGGCTCCCTAACAGTGCAGGTTTTCCATATCTCCTTGCTGGAGCACAGGTGTATTCATTACTGACTGACACATTGTAACAGATCCACAGGTGGTCCTAATTATGTCACATGTGATCCGGAAAACCAGCACTGTTGGGGAGCCCTGAGGACTGGGTTTGAAAAACCCTGGCAAATAGAGTACCACACGCCCCTCAGCACCCAAGGAGTTAAATAGTTCACAGGAATGAGGCCTAAAATGATGTACAGATGTTACGAGTATACCTGAGGCACACGGGGTGCCCCGAAGCACAGCATTGTGAAGGATGTACACCACATTAAGAAGTATGGGCTCTACCCCCTCAATACATTGTATTAAAGTTCCACAAGACTGAGTAGACAAAGCACACAACACATGTCATGGGCTAGCATTTTTTCAAACTATTTGCCTTATATAGCGTTTGTTTATTAAAATCTTGACTGTGCAGGCATGCCAATTCCTCAAACCTCTGCCACTGGAAGGGTTAAACAATTAACATCCCAGCATGCTTAGGGGTAGATATAAAAAAGAAACACTTTTACGTAGTAAGTAGCAGTTTAATTACCATTGTAACACAGAAAAATTCAGGCAGTAATTAGGGATTCTGTGAATCCAGGATTAGATTTATGAATCAGCTGCGTACTAAGGGGTTTCAGCAAAAACTCTGGTTCCTCATTTTCCTGCTATTTAACTACACAGAATATAGAATTATTGATATGCACCCCCTTGTGGGTGTAGCCATGCCCACATTTGGGAGCTTTTTTGGTTAAATGCTACAATTTTTATTTTTCTGTGTAATTTTTCTTTATGTTTTATAATGCATTGCTTGAAACATTTTGTTTCATCCATGCCGCTTAGTCCTCATTTAGTGTAAGAGCAATTTTGCAACCCAATTGGAAACATAAATATTTGTTTGTAAATTACGGCCTTATGTATATATTTTGCATATCTATTTTAAAATATGTACAGCTCAAAATACAGTGTACGAGTAGAAAAAGAAAAGAAGGATTTAGGTGATGGGAACAAGGGAACTGATGTTTAGATATTATTAGATTACTGTGTGGAACTACAGGTTCAAGCAGGACTTGGTTGTCAGGCCATACTGGTGCTTGCCGTTCTATAAGCAAGAGCAGCCACAGACATCCATGTGCATGCTGACACTTGTAGTTCTACAAGGGACAGCATGCCCACAAACGAAATTATTGTTTTAACTTATTACCTGAACACCCACAGACCATGGGGGTTGGAAAGAATCCCAATACTAGTTAGCATGAGGCTGTATTTCCCAGGGGGACTGCAATTTTTTATGGACCCATTTCTCAAGGAAATTGAGCCTGTGCTGGGCAGGCTGGGGTCATAACATGGTGATTCCAGGCTGCTGTTCTTGTGTGTCCTGGTCATCCTGGTATAGTCTGGTTTTAGCTGTAGCTTTTGCCATGGGAACCACATGCTGTTTGTCACCCTGTAGTTGCAGTTTACAGCCCAGGCTGTAAACACTGATGCTGGATTCAATTTTGGGATGGGGACATTTAAAAAGAAATATTTTTTTTAAAAATGATTTCTTCTTCTCTTTTTGCACCTGTAAGGATATGTGCTCATAGTCATTATCATCTGCATGTATCTTTACCCCAGGGCAGGAGTGTAACAATATGGGGCCCAGAGGTGAGGGAGGTGCACCCCCCTACGAGGACTAGTTCGTTTTTACCTACCGTGTATTAGCCTGACATGGAAGATGAGTGGGCACTATGAGCGTATTAGTCTAGGGTGGCCTAAACACTTAATCAGGCCCTGTTGTGAGAAGAGCAGGGGGCCTGGGAGGTGATGACGGCATTTCTGGGCATCTACCCAGATTTTGCTTTGGAGCTGGTCCATGGACACTGTAATGCAGTAGTATGGAATTATTAAAGACTGGTCAAAGAATATTCCTAATCAATACCCAGATTATCAGTATAGATGGTACAGCTCTTAATTTGTGTAACTAACCTTTTAGGTCACTCCACCTCGGGTGCTCAGTTTACTTTTCCTCTTGCGCACACCTGGTTTGAGCTCAACTCTACAAGGGTGCAGCCCGAACAGTCGCTAGCTTAATGGATGCTCACGATCAGACCTTATGACGTGATTGTGCCTGTTTAGGTACTTGTTTATGAACTCACTTGGACCTCTATTTAAACCTGATAAGCCCCTTAACTGGTAACTGGGCAGCAGATTTTGTAAGTTCCAGTATTACAACTCTTTGTTATTATGTCAGATTTCATGTGTGCCAAACTGACATGTTCTACCCTTGTTTGTTTATAATTCTCTTCTGCACACCTTGATCTCAGACTTGTATATTGGCTTGAACTTTATCTGTCAACCTTGTCCTGTACTTGACAATGCTTCTGTTTAGTCAGCAGCTACCTAGCAAGACTAGCTTTCAGGGGTCTCTACTTCCCATTAGACTCTGTGCTCCAGGTTAGTTAGTCAACGAATATTACTAATGGCAGAGTGGGTAGACATGTTGGATTTGTTACAGTTCGCTCAGGCCATAGGTGTTCAGTTCTGGTTCTCTAAATTACAGGATCTCTTTAAGTGAGTAGAAAAGCAGGAAAACAACCAAGACCAAGTCATTCACTTGCTGCAAGGTTAGCTGCACTGCAGACCACTTTGGCTCCTACTTCTGACTTAACAGATTCAACTGCTGCTACCGTTTCTGCAGTCATTATACCTATTCCTGCACATCCCATGTCTGAACTCATCCCTAACCTCAAAATAATGTAGATGCAAAGACCTTTCTCAACCAATGTTATATACAAGTGGAATTACACCTGGGGGTAAATGTATGAACCTCCGGATTATTCAACTCCGGCGAGTTCAGTGTCTTCAGCGCTTAAATTTAAAGCGGCGCTGCCTTGTAAAGGGAGACTTCATACATTTACCCCCTGGTGATTTTGTCTCTGAATGGGCTAAATTAAATTTCATTCGTTGCTTGTTGTTGGATTAGGCCCATCATTACAATTGTTCTGCCTTTATTTTGGCATTGTTTTTATTTTAATTAACTCAGATAATAAGGTGGACCTTTTGTTTCAGAGAACACATCTTAGAATAGGAACAAGTCAGGGACTCAATGTGTCTGACTGACTGTTTTCAGCTCCCTCACAGAAGCCAGGAAACGCCAAAGCTCAGCTGGAACCAGGTAAGCAATGAACCTTAGTCCTCTACAGTGCATACGAATTAATTCCATTTTCAGTCAATGTCTATGTTGGCATAATACCATTCTCCAATTTTGCATTCCTGGACTCTTGAGTTGCAGGAAATTTCATGGTCTGAAGCTTTTTTAAAAAAAATTGGACTCCCAACATTTCTCTTGGTCTCTTCCTATTACGCTTGTAGTTAACATTATATATAAGGACCACTTTTCCCATCCTGTCATATCTAAATACTTTAATGTGCTGCTGGCCTCACAAACATAAACTGTACTGAAATACTAGTCCCTATTGTTACCACCTGCTTGGGGAGAGTTGTTTATAACATTATTATTTATAAAGATAAAAACATATTATGCAGCACAATTGAGAAGATTAAAAATTGTGACAGACACATACAATCTGACTTACAATACAAATATGGACAAGAAGGTCACAGTATCTAGTGACACAAAATAGCGAGAAGAATATAGCTGGTATTATTGGTACACTGAGAGCACAGTGTATGAACATTATACAGCAGATGGCACCAGGTCAGTCACTTTATTAGAAGAATTATGCCCTTAAAGATGACTAACACAATGTTCTATGTGCACACATCATTAAGAATGCTCACTTTACCAGCCTGTCTAACACAGCTACAGTATTGATATATATACTGTACATCTCAACATGAGGTTAATATTTTGGTATAAATGCAAGAATAACTGATTGCAATATTCATGCACTGATGGCATGTTGATTATAAAAATGCAGCCACGTTCTTTCAAAGATAAAAGTATGCATTTCAAGTCATTCTATATGAGGACCACTTCTTTTATGCAATATAGATTATAGAGCACAATATAGGAAGATGACACTAATTTGCCAGATGTACCTACATAAAGAATAAAATGTTATTTGAAAGAGTAATGATATAGGGCTGTGAGACTGATTTATATTACAAGAATTAAATGAGAGCGTCAGCATTTTGGAAATGGTAATGCTATATATTGTTAAATGTGTACTGTGATTATTTTAAATGCATCAGTTATAATATGCAATTTATCAGTGAGTTTACTGTCGTTTAATTATTTCTTATCTACACACAAGCAGAACATTGTTCCTCAGTGGGAATCTATCAATAGTACAAAGTTTGTGGAAAGGGAATATTACTGGGAGCGAGTGGTGCTCGGTATCAGGACAAGTAAATCAACTAGGAACTATAATTCTGTTTGCTCTACATAGCTTAGCTACTCATTGTGTACAGTTAGCATGAATAAAGGAAAAAAGTCCTAGAGAAAACACATAATAAGAAGCTAGATATGCCCAAACAATACATAGCAGAGGGGGGTGAGCAAGCCAGTTATACATTAATTCCACTATTCAACTATATTTTAAGTGAATTATTGTGGATGACTTTAAAATATTCTAGTGAAGTTACGACAGTTGCAGGGTAAAACAATCCGTTTCAGAGGTCAATGTTCTGCTCTTCTGACCGGAAAAGCCACACAGGGCTTTACTGCACGTGTTCTGGCCCCCGCTCATGCTCAGAAAATCATTGTGGTGTCCACCATGGATGGACCAGTATCACTGCGCGGCCTCACTGTCAGACCCGATAGCAGCCCGCTCCACCGCTGGGAAGAGAGCTAGACATTACTTCCAGAGAAACACAGAAAGGTCATGTCACGGCACGTCAACTTAATACAATTAACGAGCACCAGTGCTACAAATAAGGGGAAAGGGACAGTAACTGAATAATAATATATCCAACACGTTCCTTAAAAACATAAGATGTACTTGATTTAAAAAAAAAAATGTAGTCGGGCGTTATTCCTGATTTAAGCATTTCAGATGTAATATACTTCTTCTGTGGTTGTCCTAATGAATCTATAGATAACTTACTTAAATAATAATCAGAACTCTAATAGTACTAAAAGTAACGCAGAGAAACTATATAGTGCTGGTAGATACGCATTTCTAAGTCTTCAGTTCTGCATCTGTCTATACTTATTTTTTTTGTATACGATTCATTGCCAGTTTATCAGATGTTTATGATCATGTTTTGATTAAAATCACACTACTCATTTTAGTTTAATGTAATTATTTACACTTATATTCGGAGCATGTTATTTTCACACGTGCTTTCAATCAAGCCATGTCTTGATACATTCTTCTAAGGAAGAATGGGGCACAAAACATGTCAGTTGCGTTCCTGGGGATTGCATGACTATCTTTTTCATTGACATAATGCCATTAACCCCTTAATGACCAGAGGGAATTGTGCCTCAGTGACTGGGCCCCTTTTTTGCAACCAGTTAGCTATTTCATGCTTATCAGGAATATATACGTATATTACACTTTACCTAAGCAAATATTTATTTTATATTGTTTTTTCTTCCCTGGTTATCTTTAGTATAGTTAAATAAATATGTTCATTTTTAGGTATTATACAGGAAAACATCATGAAAGCAAATGTTTATAAATCTGTCATTGGTTATTTTCAGGCAAATAGGGTACTCCATTATTTTTCATCACACTTTAAAAGAGAGTTTGAACCAAAATGTAAATTTTAGTATTGGGTGGAGCTCCCCAGTAAAATGAAAAGTTAGACTTTTGTGTTTCTGAGAACCTGTGATCCAGTGGCTCCAGTGAACGGGTGTCAGCAATACTGCTAAATAAAAGTGTTTTAAATGCCCCAAGTTAAGCAGAGAACAGAACAGTGGTGTACCCATTGAGCCTTCGGAGGAGGGGTGCACTGCATTAATACAGTTAAGTCTAATGTTGCCTTTATTGCAAGATAATCGACTCAAACCTCAACTATGATTAAGTTTTGGGTAGAGTTCTTCAAACTATCTAGTTTTCATTAAAGCAGGGATATCAGTTATTTATATCTTCATGAAAAATTTGGCACAGTTAAATATGCTAGGAAAAAGTTAATATTTTCTGTAATCCTTTCGTTAAGTTTCTATCCCAGTCAGACCCCTCTACCTTATAAATATTGCCAGAATACACCCTTTTCTTACCCAAGATAATATCAATATCAAGTCCCATTTCTTTATTTCTCCACGAGAGGCAGAGGACTGACTTGAAAGACATTTACTTGCCCCGCAAAAAGATCATTGAATTGTACCTAGTGATGGGTTTGCATGTATATGGACTATTTTTATATTTTGCTACTAAAGTGGGAGAAAATGTACTAGCGGAGTTTGTTATTTAAATAGTAGGGGTCTAGGTTTTCTCTTGCTAGGATTTAGGGATATATAGATAGTATGTTTTGTTTTATTGAAAGGTTTAGAGGTATCTAGGTATGCTTTAGTTAGAATGGGTATATAGGGTGGAAAGGGAAAAGTTGTCATGTTAGTTGTAGGTCGCTATATAATGTTTTCTCATCTAGTTAATCAAGTTGAACTGTCTTTTTATACATACGCCAGAATAACATGTTGCTGCTGTACTATACTGGTTAGTGCACAGGGCTGCTTGAAGGTGAATATCCCTGGTCCAGACTTTCCAGAGGTGTGGTCCTACCATGCATCCCATACAGATGATAGACTACTATGGCCACCCTAGCTGTGAGTAAACCTGCCCGGGGAGGACTCTGTCTGCTCGCCTGGAATGTTAGGGGGTTAAATTATAAAATTAAGCATTCATTGGTGGTATGTCAGGTTAGGAAATCCAGTCCTGGGGGTAAATGTATCATAGTCCGGTTTTTGCATCCAGCGCGAGATCGGCGAGATGACAGATAAAATTTAAAGCAGCGCTGCCTTGTAAAGGGAAACTTCATTTACCCCCTGATGTGTTGTGTCTCCTGGAAACCCACCTTACTGGTAACAAGGTTCTTTCCCTTAAGAGACCTTGGGTGTGCTGGGCCTATTTTGTCACCCATTCTACCTACTCCAGAGGTGTACCAGTGTTAATTAGAAAACAGCCTAATTTTGTATTAGACGAGATACAAATTGACCCAGACGGCAGATATGTTTTTCTTAGGGCCTCATTTAATTACATACCATTGACTGTTTTGGCTGTCTACATCCCCCCTCTCAACAGTAATGTCATCATGTGTAAGGGTACCGCATTTGTTGCCACAGCTCTGGCCACAGCTCCGATGTCTAGGAGACTTCAAAAATATAATAGATGTATCCATAGATAGGTGTCGTGAAGACCCTCGGTTACTAACCAGTGGGCCCACTGCCTTTGGTAAACTTATTAACTATCTGGGTCTGCTGGATGTTTGGAGATTTAGAAACCCGAAGGTTAGACATTTTTCTTGTCACTCCCACATGGACCTCTCCCTGTCAAGAATAGATATGATCTAGGCCTCACACACTCTGGTCCCCTTGGTGTCTGGAGTGGACTACCTTTCTAGAGGCATTTCTGACCATTCCCCTATCTTGACTGTCTTTGATTTTAAGCCTGAACGGGGACTACAATTTTGGAAACTTAATCCGCATTGGTTATCCAGACTTGGTGGCGGTACTGGCCTGACATGCCTCTGGAATGGGTACTTTAAAGACAATGAGATGGGGGTCAACCCAACTGTGCTTTGGGACTCATTCAAGGCCTTTATGAGAGGTACCTTTATAGAGGAGATAGCCAGTATTAAAAAACTTAACAAGCAAAAAGAAGTAGAACTGGAGCAGAGATGCCAAGACCTAGAGATCCTATACATTGGATCTCGTGCTGTTGAGGATAGACTAAACTGGCTTCAAGTACAATCTAATTGGACTGAATTTCTATATGACAATCAAAGTTAAAGGCTTCTCTTCTCCAGACACAATCAGTATTTCCAAGCCAACTTAGGAGGAAGCTACTTGGCTTGTCTAGCGAAAGATGAAATATCCAACCAATAGGTCAATTCCAGCCATCATAGACAAATATAATGTTAAACATTATACAGAGGCCAAAATTGAAGGAGTGTTCTATGAATACTATAGTAATCTCTGTTGTAATCTATATTCCACGCAAGCTTGATACATGCCTACTCAACTTACAACCTACCTTAGTGGTGTAAGACTCCCGAGGCTGTCCCAAGAAATGGTTGACCTCTTGGATTCCCCCTTTACTGAGGAGGAAATTGCAGCAGCCATTTCTTCTTTTCCCAACCATAAAGCTCCAGGAACTGATGGCATCCCGATAGAAGTATGCAAACAATACAAATAATTCCTTGTCCCTAGGCTGTTAGAGACATATAATCAGTTGCTGGAGTATGGTTCACTTCCCCCCCTCTATGTCTGAAGTCATAATCATCCTTATATTGAAACCTGATAAAGATCCTTTGTATCCAGGTTCACATCTCTCTGATTACCACAGATGCCAAGATTCTGGCTAAAATTCTATCCATACGGTTTAATGGGTGCATTCACAAGATTGTCCACCCAGATCAGACGAGGTTTATGCATGGGAAATATACACTTACTAATGTTAGAAGACTATTTACGCAGATTCAGAGGACCCGGTCAGCTGTGGCATGTACTGGAGCGGTTTGGCATAGGACCCAGGTTTATTAGCCTTGTTAGGCTGCTTTATTCTGCACCAGCGGCAAGAATGAGTGTTAATGTATTCACGACTGCCCCGTTTGGTCTGGGTTGGGGTACTTGACAGGGCTGCCCTCTATCCCCTGGCCTGTTTGATTTAGCTATTGAGCCCTTGGCCTGTCTGATCCGCTCCCATGAGCACATTAGAGGCATATAGATGGGAGGAGTCCCTGACAAAATAGCACTTGTGAATAGCAATAGTGGATGACATGTTGGTCTTTCTTGAGGAGCCTGATGGGTCTTTGTCTCACCTTTTAGAAGTATTTGAGGACTTTGGTTCATATTCAGGAATCAAGATCAACTGGGACAAATCTGTGTTTTTTCCGTTGGAGTGGTAACCTCTAACAGGTGCTTCGTACTGTTAGACACTACTCTGGACCAACAGGTTTAAATATTTATGTACCTGGATTACAGCCCGTGCATCGGACTATGTTGCTCTAAATATTGACCCAATAACAGAATCTAAAGACCAAAAGCCACACATGGCTTAAGCGTCCTCTCACAGTCACTGGTAAGATCAACCTAATTAAAATGGTGATCCAACCGAAGTACTTATTCCCACTCCAACACTCCCCAGTGTATCTACCTTTGAATGTTTTCCAAAACATTAATAAACATCTCATTTCCCTGATCTGGAGTGGTAAAAGAGCTAGGGTGTGCTTTAACAGATTATGTAGAACCAAAAATTCAGGAGGACTGGCCCTGCCCAATCATAAAATTTATTATCTTGCTTCTCAGCTTACACATTTGAGGGTAAATGTATTAATGTCCGGATTCTTCAACTCCGGCGTGTTGCAGCGTCTTCGGCGATTAAATTTAAAGCGGCGCTGCATTGTAAAGGGAAACTTCCCTTTACAATGCAGCGCCGCTTTAAATTTAATCGCCGAAGACGCTGAACACGCCGGAGTTGAAGAATCCGGACATTAATACATTTACCCCCTGGTCTCCTGGTTAGGTGATACGCAGAACACCACTCTCAGAAACTTCTTGGGCAAGCAGACAGACCCCTCCCTTGGAGCTTGCTGGTTTTGTTTTGTAAGCATAGACATAGTGATGTGGCTCCTATAATACAACAGGCATCGATGATTTGGGCAATATCACATGCTCTTATGGGAGGTGAAGGATTAGACCCAGACACTCCCTTTTGGTTCAATACTGTTTTCAGGAAATTGGTGGGGTTGGAGGGTTCAATGATGTGGAATTTTGCAGGAATTCACACCATTGGTCAAATATATATATAGGCAGTCAATTAGCTACATATCAACAATTGAGAGCGACCTTCCCATTACCCAACAACCACAACTTCCAGTATCTAGAGCTGAGATATGGACTGAATGCCCAATTTCCTGAAGGTTTGCTTCATATGTCAGATTCTTCAATTAAAAATATATTACGATCTGTAGGGTCATATAAAACTATTTCATATAAATCAAATTAAGTTATCCACCCTCATCAGGATGATATAATGGGTTTGTGGAGTCACCAGGTGGATGGTTAACTATCAGCCCTGTGCAGCTTCAATTGATCTGACCTGGAGTGTAGTGAAAATGATAAAATTATATCATCACCCTAAAAGTTCACTAGATATCACTGTATAATGTTTATAGTGACATAGGTATAGATAGATGTTAGTTAGATTATATATTAAATATGTTTTTTGTATGTTGTAGCTAAAAAATCTCAATAAAAATACTACAATATCAATACTCTTATCCCCTCTCCCACCATCTCCCGCATTGATAACTGCCACCTCCTGCTTTCTGGCATTGCCCTCACCTATCAATTCCCACTTCAATCCACCTTAAATGCCGCAGCAAGACTGACCTTCCTCTCTTGCCGCTCCATATCTGCTGTACCACTTTGTAAATCCCTACATTGTCTTCCCTTGTCTTCGAGAATAGTTTTTAAAATTGCTCACCCTTACCTACAAAGCCTGAAAAACTCCACCCTTTATACATCTCAGATCTCATCTCAAAATACTCTCCTTCTCGTCCACTTAGATCTACCACTGACCTGTGCCTTGCCTAATTACTAGTATCCACCTCTCACTCCGACCTACAAGACTTCTCTCCTGCTGCAATTCACTTACGGAATTCCTTACCACAGTCTTCAAATCTTTAAATGCTCTCTGAAAACCCATCTATTTCTTAGAGCTTACCCTATTCCCACCTATACCATCCACACTAACTCATCCTCATAAATGTCTTCACTCTGAGCTACACTCACTCCTCTTGTTTCAGTTGTGCCCTCTTCCATTTAGAATGTAAGCTCTCTCATGGTTAGGACCATCTCAAACCTTTGTTTTTATGTCTGTATTCATTTGGTCTATTTTGTATGTCACTGTTTTATGTATGTCCTGTTTACCCCACTGTGTAGTGCTATAGAACACTGTGATGCCTTACAAATCTATGATAATAAGAAAAATAACATTACATTTTAAGGGTTACTTTTAGCCAGGGAAAACCTTGGAAGTAGCAACCAAGCCTGGATCTATTCATGCAGCCCTGTGACATAATGACATAAAAATGTTATGTCACAGGAATCCCCAAACTAATGTGGAATGGCATGGACTCCAACATTAGATACACACAGTGCTATTTTATGTATTTATTTATATAGCACCTACATGCTATGCTGTACAGAGAATATTTAGACATTCACGTCTAAATGCCCCTATATTCCATACCACAGGTACACACTCACTAGGGTTAATATTGTCAGAAGAAAATTAACCTACATGTATGTTTTTGGTCTTTGGGCAGAAACAGGAATGCTTATAGGAATCCCGCACAAACATTAGGAGAATATACAAATCCCACATAGGTAGACACCTGGTCATACTATTCTTAAATGAGGCCCTGTCTAAAAAATCTTCTAAAACCATAAAGAAGAGATGTTCCACTATAAATGCACTTGGTGGTAAGCCATAAACTGTAATAGCTATAGAGCTCACAGTTGACATCCACAAATCCCTCAATAACGTAGCCTTACTAAGCACTTGTACTAAGTTTGAGTTGCAAAAATTGTTAAGGAAGTTCTCTGTTCTTCTGCACAAGTAAGAAGATATTTGTTAGATGGATGATATTTTAATGTTACAGAGTTGCTTCTACAAAGCAGCTCTCCTAAAGGGTAAATCAGTGGCTCTCACGTGTCGTCTGTATGGCCACAAGCGGGCAAACAGGAAGCTTGTCTGCAGCCACTGAAAATTTCAGGATTTCTGTGCAGCCACAGACAAGCCTTTGTCAGTCGCTCTGTAGAACCTCTGCAAATTTGTGAGCCAGAAAATTCTATGACTGGTAGGAAGGCTGGATATCTCTTCATAATCTCAAAATATTGGTTATTGAAGACTAGAGTCGCTTGAACTAACCACAAAATCTTTTCTCAAACTGATTTGTCGAATCAGTACAAAAAGTTGCCGTACTTTCTCAAATTTTAGATTAATTTAAAAAAATCAAGCTAAATACTAGAAAGTGAAACAGCTTTGGAGTGGGGTCTATTGACGGTTGTACTGTGAACATATTTATTGTATATTGAATATCAATTACATTTTGAACTGGTTTGAAATTTTCAAGGATTTCTGTTGGGACTTTAGAGACAAGAGGCATCAAGCATTCCTAGCAGTTCCAACTCTGGTTGTTTCTCCTCTTTTAATTTTCAATATCCAATTGGTACTCACTTAATGCAGATTAGATGTTTGTGATCACATAGAGGCAGCTAGCATTTTTACAGGGTGTAGAGGACAGCATGTGATGCTAATCAACTGTAGCAATAGAATTGTGAAAGCAGATCTCAGAAAGGTAAGATTACAGTTCAGAGGTCCCGAGATGCTAATTCTTAAAGAGAACTTGTCCAGGGGTGACAGGTGCTGCTGGTCACAAGGGGTTAGGTTCTTCCTCTTTGTCTAGATGTTTACCTGGCGGGCGGTGTAGGTGTATTTATGACAACTAACTGGGACAGTCTTGGGTCAGCCACCAGAGTTCCAGCTCAGTCTCTCTCATTTCAGGCTCTGATGTGTGAATCAGCAGATGGGTGTCCCTACACATGCAGGTTTAATGACAACAATTAATTTAGTGCAAATAGAGCTACTGTAGTGGAGTACAGTTACCAGTGTTGCTATGAATAGGCACCAGACCATCTATCTTGATGTAAACAAATGAGGAACAAATTGATTTATATCTTCCAATTGCAAACTTCAGCCTAGTTCACTTAGGTTCTCTTGGTAGTACACTTACATGACACAAGATCTGACTCTCTCAGTGGTACTGTTAATTTGTCTTCATTTATTTACCCCTCATCCCAGTTTTCTCACCTGCTCTGGGTACTGTGTCACTTTGTTTCAACCTGAGCTACACTTGAGACACTGGCAAGTGTAGTCCCAAACCTCACAGGCGTCTATCAAAGCAAATGCCCATGCTCATACTACATGCTAGCGGCTAGAAAGAACTGTGGAAGGAGAGGGGCTGGAGAGGACAGTGGGAGGAGAGGGGGCTGTAGAGGACAGTGGGAGGAGAGTGGACTGGAGAGGACAGTGGGAGGAGAGGGGGCTGAAGAGAACAGTGGGAGGAGAGGGCGCTGGAGAGGACAGTGGGAGGAGAGGGGGCTGGAGAGGACAGTGGGAGGAGAGAGGGCTGGAGAGGACAGTGGGAGGAGAGTGGACTGGAGAGGACAGTGGGAGGAGAGGGGGCTGGAGAGAACAGTGGGAGGAGAGGGGGCTGGAGAGGACAGTGGGAGGAGAGGGGGCTGGAGAGGACAGTGGGAGGAGAGTGGACTGAAGAGGACAGTGGGAGGAGATGGGGCTGGAGAGGACAGTGGGAGGAGAGCAGGCTGGAGAGGATAGTGGGAGGAGAGGGGGCTGGAGAGGACAGTGGGAAGAGAGGGGGCTGGAGAGGACAGTGGGAGGAGAGAGGATTGGAATGGACAGTGGGAGGAGAGGGGGCTGGAGAGGACAATGGGAGGACAGGGGGCTGGAGAGGATGGGCATGCTGCAAATTTAATGTTGTGGTTGGAATATGTTTGTTTATTAAATGGGAATGCTAATATGCTACTAATTTAAATTTGGGGCTGATGGGGGAGGGGATGTCAGTTTATTAAATGTGAACGCTATTAATTTCATTTAGGGGCTGGTTGGGGGTAAGGAGGTTTATTTATTAAACATAAACACTATTTAATGTCAGGCTGGTTAGGAGGAAGGAGCTATCCTTATTGAACAAAGAAAGCTACTGATTCAGTCTGTCTGTCTTTCGGGGGGGGGGGGTTGTGGGGGGAGACCTAGACTGTTCATTTATTGCTCGACTTTTCAGAAAGTGAATAGTAACTATCTCTTTTCCAAACAGTGCCCCATTCCAGGATCTGGCCAAGCAGCAACCGAGCTTAAGACACCAGCAGGTATTCAAATCTGCATGAACAAGTAAGAGAAAATAGCACATAGTTGGAGAACGGGATTGCACTTATAAAGGGCTAGACACATGCCCTCCTGCAGTGCGTACTGCCGCATGGGGGGAGCCAGTGCTCTGTCTTGCCCAGGGCACTAAAATGTCTAGTTACAGTTCTGGAAATGGGTGCTGCATTACCTATTGGCCGAATGTAGAATAATTGTGTGGGTGCTACCTGGGTGTTACATAAAGAATGGTGGAGTAATTTCATCTGTATAGCGGCAAATTGTACACATAACAATGCATTGCAGCAGCCATCCTGGAAAAGGGGAACACTGTCTCCTATTTACTGTCAGTTCAGATTTTTGGTTGCGAAAAGGGGTGGAGCTAACCATCATGGAACTATATCCTCCGTTAAATGTGTACATCGCTGGAAGGATCAAGGGCATGGATAGGTGGTTTGGGCAGTAACCAATTTAAGTCTTTTTTTAAATCCTGGAATGTGCAGTAATGGTCTACCCCTAATAATATATAGTATACATAGAATAAATTAACTTAAATGACTCGATTGAAATTGTTAACATTATTATCTAGTTGCTTGAACTGTTCTGTATATCATAA
The DNA here is from genome assembly GCF_038048845.1 of Mixophyes fleayi. NCBI lineage: Eukaryota > Metazoa > Chordata > Amphibia > Anura > Limnodynastidae > Mixophyes > Mixophyes fleayi. Next base: position 340,333,353 of record NC_134403.1, read on the forward strand.
CTAAATAGTGCATGTTGAAAGTGTACAACACGAGTGTTGCTAGAAGCTTCAGTCCACATATAAATAAACATAGTATAATATACACATTAATGCACTTCGATCAATCACTTGGAACGTCCTCTTTATGATTACACCTGTGAATTTGATCATTGGTCGTCCCAGTAAATATAAATTTAATCCTTTAAAAAAAGACTTCACAAAAGGTGTCGTATAAAGCACCTGGTGTGTGCAACACAAGGAAATATGACAATTTACAGCCATTAGGGGTCCTTGGCTTAGGTGTAGCACATCTGGCTTTATCTGAGCATTCTTATCTAAGTTACTTCTATTGCAAACCTCAGACATTACTCTTCCTGGGCGGATCCAGTAACAAAAATCTACTCCAAGTAGACTAATAAATTATACTTCATGCCCTAATTTTCAATATCGCTATATAAATTTTGCTGATAGAGGTCTCTTGGGTAGTTTCCTAATACCTTAGAATGCTTTGAAATGCTTTTATGAGCTGCAAATGCTTATCCAGAATGTCCATATTTGTTGAAGGACAAAGATGTTATACTGCAGGTTACTATAAATGTAATGTATGTTTCCTTACTATGCTTCACTATCTAATAGACATTTAGGGCCTGATTCATCAAGGAATGCGCAGTGAAGTCAATTTGCTGCTTGTTTAATCAGCCAGATCTCGCGCGTACGTGTTCCCGTATTCAAGTACAAGTGGATCTCAAGAAACGTTTCCGTATGCACACAGACACACTGGAAGATACACACAAGGCATATGTGCAATATAAAGTCAGAACGCACAGAAAAAACAATTAAACACCTGTTAATAATATAATCATTAACAAAAATACATTGAAAATACATTGAAAATGTTGGTTTTTCTTGAAACACAGTTATTAGTATATTATTAATGACTTCTGTACCTATAACGCATTTTAATAGTTGCACTTAATTGCAAACACATATTCTGGTATGCATACGTGAACGCCATGGCTATCAATTGGCACTTAATGCGAATTGATAGTGGTGACGGTCACTTATGATGGTCACTCTGCCCTGTAACAAGTGATACGGCTAAATAACACATACCTGAGAGATGCCCAGAGATTGAATCAGGATAAATCTGTGTGCGCTCGCCCTTGGCACGTCTTTACTGTTTATTTACTACGTTCTGCCCTTCAAATCGTACAATGTTGGCAGTGTCTTGCCATTTAAAGATGAATTGCATGCACTTGTGGTCACTGGCATATAGTCAGTTTCTGATCATGCACACAGCAATTTAATGTAAAATATGGCACGTATCGGTATCGGGACTTACGATCCTTAATGAGTCTGGCCCTCAATCTGTTCACTGTTAACTTTCCAAACATTGTATTCACAATTAGAGAGGAGCAAATGATTCAGCAAAATTCCAGCTTCTTGTTGTCATAGAATAACTTTGCGAAGGCCACCCAGAAAAAAATTATGTTTACTAACAAAATTGACTTAAGTTTAGTTTTAAGAACAAAATGTTAAAAATAACAACCCATTAAACACATTAGGTTTGAGTCATTAAGGAGAGCAAAGCATAAAAAAGGAGTAACTTTTCACCTGGGCAAAACCATGTTGCATTGGAGGGGGAGGTAAATTTAAAATGTGGGGACAGATTTATAGTTGGAGTAGGGCGTGTCCTAGATCAACTTAAATTTTCAGTGTAAAAATAAATCTATAAAGTATTTGTGTGCTGCATGGAAAAACAGACAGTATTTATCTTATGTGTAAAATTATAAAGTAATTTGCACCCCTTGCATTGCAACATGGTTTGTCCCAGAGAACTTTTAATACTTTTGTTTGCCTTACTTTCCTTAATGACTTTGTAATCAATGTCTATCACCTTAAATATCTTTTTAAATTACTTCTTTATAAAATCCAATGATGAAAGATCCATGACTCACTAAAAGTAGAAACATTAGGCCTGATTCATCAAGAGACACATATTGAGCGCAATGTGCACTTGTTTCAGAGTGCACCTAATTTGGTTCTGCGCACTCCCAAATTCAACGGGGAGTTGATCTGAAGTTACGTACGCTGATGAATTTGGGTGTAGGCCTCCTATGTTCTACTACACAGGACACTGCAGGATACGTCCAATACCTATATGGAATATAAATTCTCAAGAACGCACAGAGACAAAATAAAAATCTTGAATTAATGTCACCTGTTAATAATATAGGCATTAATGACAAAACATTAAAAATAAAAAATAAATTTTAAAAAAAATCTTACCCGTGAAATAAATTTATTAGGATGGTTTTAATGTCTAGTGCACCTAATTTTTTTTTTTTATAGTTGCTACTGATTGCATACACCTGTTATAGCATGCACAGCTGTCATCATTAGCAAGCGGCACTTAGAGTAGCCCTGTAGCTGGACCAAGAGATACAGCTGGAAAAAAGAATAGCTGTGAGATGCCCAGATCTTGAATCGGTCGCTGTGGTGTGCGCTTGAGATTGGCACGCTTTCACTGCACATTGACTACAACTAAACGCCCCTTCCTCGCCCTGACATTCTAGGCTGTAGCAAGTGTCTTTTGCATTCAAAGATAAATTGAATATGGCTGCGTTCTGTGGCGTATGGTCCAGTTTTGGTCATGCGCAGGGTGATGATACGCACAAAATCGCTGTTTGCGTCTCTTGAAGAACCAGGGCCATTGGCTCAATACTGTGGTTCCTTTCTCAAACTAAGCAAACAAAATACTTAAATAAAAACATTGAAATTAACTTTTGGGTGGATTTACTAAAGCTTATAAAAAGTGAAGGTGTTGCCCATAGCAACCAATGAGATATTAGCTATCATTTTCTAGTAAATTTTAGAAAATGATGGCAAGAGCCTCATTGGTTGTTATGGGCAACACCTCTACTTTTAGTTTTTAGAAGGGTTAGTAAATGTATCCCTTTGTCTGCTTATAACAAACAAGAACATTCATTCAGTTTCCACCTCCCTTGTACAAGTGTATCGTTAGCCTGATTAACTGGGATACATAAAGAATCCACTTTTGAGTTTATTCTAGATTCTCAAGTAGGTCCTGTAACCAACACCATTGTACTTTATAAATAAAGAAATAATAATATTGTTGAACTAATTTAAGTCTGTAAAATTGCATTTGCTTTCAAATACTGTAGACATGATAAACATATCAAAGATTGCTTTAAAACCTAGAGTGTTAAATTTGAGGACAGTTGACCGAATTGGGGCCATGGTTTTACTGTATACAAAACTTTAAAAGCAATTCCAATAATTGGAAAGAATATAATTTAATGCAAAAAAAAATCACTTCTTTCAGATTCGTTACAATATCTGTGTGTCTTCATACAATTACTTTCTTTTGGCTGAATGCCCAGGCTAATTGCTAAGTAACTACAGGCCCAATCTATACTTTTTCTTAGCATAAACAGACAAAAAAAGAGCACAAAGAAGTGCTCCCTGCTACAGTAATGGCTGTAAAGTAATTGTGTAATAGAGGTAAAAACTTCTTTTGCAACCTGTAAACCTTTGATATCGGATCGTGGGCAATGTCTGGAGGTTCTTCCCAGCCCATTGTATATTTTAAGGGATAATTCCACTTTAACCCCTTTACTTAACCAGTGGAGCTCCATCCCCTGCGAATCTCTACTTCTCTCCTGCCTGGTGTAAATTAGGCATCCAAAAAGGAGCACCAGGGGTGCAGGTCTTACTACAGTTGAATGTTATGTCAGTGACTGCCTGCTGTCTCATCATTCTTCTACTTCTGACTGCACTGAAGTAGCAATCTCTGCACATGGGTCTGTCTTTTTTTGGAATCCTGAGGATTGAAGCTCCATGGATGGGCACCATCATTGAGATATGAGGTTTGGGAAATGTCTTGCTGACTGTAAGACAATTATTTTATGCAAAAGTTCTAAGCAGAGTCGCTAAGGGACTAACTGGTGCGGACCTACACGATTGGACCGAAGCACCCAGACTTTATATACTGATAAGCAGTCTTTCAACAACCTATCTATTACGCATATGCACACACCTTGGTTTTGGAATCAAAATTTCTAATAATACTACACCATAGGCACCTTTCCCTTCTGTTTTATATTTTAGATATATATAACTATCTATATATATATATATATATATATATATATATATATACATATATATATGTTTATATTCCTCAGGGGAAGAGCGTTACTTCCCGACGCAAGCACCCTTTTTTAACGTGGTTTTGTCCACATGTTACCACCTCATCATTTTTCTCCATCACCTCATCCTTCATCTTCATCGCCACATCCTTCATCAAGCTACTTAAGGTGTTAAAAACTCCCCACTGTCACCCCCGGCAACCACCAACCACTCCCAACTTTCACTTCTCCTTCAAGAAATATATAGGTCAGTGTATAACTCTGCCCAGCAGGTGGCTCTGCAGCTTGGTTTTTTTTTGTCCACACACGCCACTAGGCATTTATATAGTAGATATACAGAATGGTAGCAAGCTTTGCACATGACACCCCAGTAGTGTTTGCAAGTAAGCTTCCACTGCTATCACTTGTTAACAAAGCTATGATGCTTTGTGGTTTATGTCTTGCAGAGCTGTTAAAGGAAGATTCATTAACCAGTGCTCCCACAGAAACACTAACATCAGTCCCTAGGAAAATATTAGAACTTAGAATTATCCTTTTATAACTAATAGATATTTCTTGAACAAATTGCAAGAGTCTTGTCAGCTGTGAGAAAGAGAGAAGAAGTTTCATTCAATCTCTCTAACATTGTTGAAATAATTTACTATATTCCTTTGCTGCAAAAGTGCTTTGGTTTATAGGGTATGAAATCCAAAATTTATGACTTGAAGGTTATCAATAAATTATTAAATATGATTATTAAACACGATCAGTCAAATTTGATAATATATTACACAGATATTAAAAAATATGGGTTTTTGTAGGACGTATTGTTTTTTGAGACCTATAATCCAAAACACATTTTAACTCAATTGTCCATCTGGAAAAAAAAGAACATTTCTTGTGGGAATTTTGCAGTTCTGTAGAGAAAAAAAGTGATTTTTATTTTATATAGATATTAACACGATCCACACAAGACTATTAACCCCTTTAAGAGACTTGTGTGTAACTGAATATGGACAACATGTGTGATTATTGCCCTATACTCTCATAAATTGCTTCAGTGTCAAATAATCTTAGCATATGGCCCCTTCCTGTTGTCAAGACATCAACAGTGCAATGTCCTTAGTGTAATATAACTTCTGTTGTAATTTTGTGCTGTCATGCCTTATATAAAGTTATTAATTTTACATGGATTTCCATATAAACAGTGAAGGAAACAAATCATTTAAAGTTGGTAGTAATGTTTAGCTAATTATGAATGAACGCATACTGTGCAGAATGATCATTACATTCTGTAACTAGTGGCCATCACTTTCAAAGGCAACTTAAGATGAACATAGACTGAAAAATAAAGTATTAATTAGGGCAATCAAGTACAACAGTATTTGCCACTCAGCCATGTTGACAACAAGTGACAAGCAAATAACTAGTAGTCACTTATTATCAGTGTCATTGATAATGACCATTCATGCTTCACAAGGTGCAAATTACTTGTTAGCAGTTGCATTTGGTGTAAAAAGCTATACAATTTTTTGGACATCAAAGTCCTCTTTTACTACATGTAATATGTGAGTAATGCAGAATATTATTATTAACTGTGCAGTACAGATGTAACTGAAAACACCCAACATTCCACTCAACACTGTTCAAGAGCAACTATAAATAAGGAACATTGAATAGAGATCTAATTTTCTCTTTGGTGCCTCAAAACATGTTTGATCCAGATAAAGAGATCCAACAAAACACCTGGGAAGGGTCCAGGTGTGATTACCTTTTATCAAACTATCAACTGTCATTGCTGTTGTCATCTCTGTTCCTCCTTTACTGATCTCTGCTGCATCCTTGATGGAAGCAGCTGCCTCCAAAAATGGGAAATAACTAGGGATGTGCACCGGCGACTTTTGAGGTCTCGTGTTTTGTGTTTTGGATCCGGATTTTCATTATTTTTGGGGTTCGGATTTGTCTCGCAAAACACTTGACGAAAGGTCTCGGTTCGGATTTAAGGTTTTGGATTCGGATTTTTTTTGGAAAAAACATAAAAAGTTTAAAAATCAAGTTTTTGGGCTTATTTTCACTCCTAGGCTATTATTAACCTCAATAACATTCAATAACAAGCATTTCCACTAATTTACAGTGTATTCTGAACACCTCACAATATAGTTATTAGTCCAAAACGTTGCAACGAGGTATCTTTCTGGACTGCGTAGAGGAGTGGGTCACCACAATATATATAATAAGAAAACCATCAACTTGTATGATTCGCACCAATAAATGTACCTGGACTGCGTAGAGGAGTGGGTCACCACAATATATATTAAAAACCCTGAACTTGTATGATTCGCACCAATAAATGTACCTGGACTGCGTAGAGGAGTGGGTCACCACAATATATATTAAAAACCCTGAACTTGTATGATTCGCACCAATAAATGTACCTGGACTGCGTAGAGGAGTGGGTAACCACAATATATATTAAAAACCCTGAACTTTTATGATTCGCGCCAATAAATGTATCTGGACTGCGTAGAGGAGTGGGTCACCACAATATATATAATAAGAAAACCATCAACTTGTATGATTCGCACCAATAAATGTACCTGGACTGCGTAGAGGAGTGGGTCACCACAATACATATTAAAAACCCTGAACTTGTATGATTCGCACCAATAAATGTATCTGGACTGCGTAGAGGAGTGGGTCACCACAATATATATAATAAGAAAACCATCAACTTGTATGATTCGCACCAATAAATGTACCTGGACTGCGTAGAGGAGTGGGTCACCACAATATATATAATAAGAAAACCATCAACTTGTATGATTCGCACCAATAAATGTACCTGGACTGCGTAGAGGAGTGGGTCACCACAATATATATTAAAAACCCTGAACTTGTATGATTCGCACCAATAAATGTACCTGGACTGCGTAGAGGAGTGGGTCACCACAATATATATTAAAAACCCTGAACTTTTATGATTCGCACCAATAAATGTATCTGGACTGCGTAGAGGAGTGGGTCACCACAATATATATAATAAGAAAACCATCAACTTGTATGATTCGCACCAATAAATGTACCTGGACTGCGTAGAGGAGTGGGTCACCACAATATATATTAAAAACCCTGAACTTTTATGATTCGCACCAATAAATGTACCTGGACTGCGTAGAGGAGTGGGTCACCACAATATATATAATAAGAAAACCATCAACTTGTATGATTCGCACCAATAAATGTACCTGGACTGCGTAGAGGAGTGGGTCACCACAATATATATTAAAAACCCTGAACTTTTATGATTCGCACCAATAAATGTATCTGGACTGCGTAGAGGAGTGGGTCACCACAATATATATATAATAAGAAAACCATCAACTTGTATGATTCGCACCAATAAATGTACCTGGACTGCGTAGAGGAGTGGGTCACCACAATATATATTAAAAACCCTGAACTTTTATGATTCGCACCAATAAATGTACCTGGACTGCGTAGAGGAGTGGGTCACCACAATATATATAATAAGAAAACCATCAACTTGTATGATTCGCACCAATAAATGTACCTGGACTGCGTAGAGGAGTGGGTCACCACAATATATATTAAAAACCCTGAACTTTTATGATTCGCACCAATAAATGTATCTGGACTGCGTAGAGGAGTGGGTCACCACAATATATATTAAAAACCCTGAACTTTTATGATTCGCACCAATAAATGTATCTGGACTGCGTAGAGGAGTGGGCACTGGGCACCACAATAAAATATATAAAAAACCTTCAACAGGTCTGCATTACACTGCACATACGGCTGCTCCTCCATCCTCTCCATCATATACATGTTGGAGTTTTAGCGTGTGACAACCTCTTGTTTTTGATAATGTCAGTGCATTTTGAATATTTTTCAATTTGCCCCACACCACTGAATGTACTTTATCTATGATACGCATCTATCTATCTTGACTGCGTAGTGTGGTGGCCCCGGTACACAATTTGGTACCGAGGCCACAATATAATTAAAAAACCCTCCACGGGTCAGAATTCCACCAAAAAAGGGTATGGACTGCGTAGTGTGGTGGCCCCGGTACACAATTTGGTACCGAGGCCACAATATAATTAAAAAATTGGGCATCAACTGTCACCGTTGTTTAATATCTGATACACCTAAATATGGACTGCACAGTGGAGTGGCCCCGGTAGTAAATTTGGTGCCGGGGCCACAATACCTCCTCCAACTTCCAAGTGTAGTGTTTATAAAGACAGACAGCGTCGAAGTGTTATTAGTTGACTTTCTTAACCCTAAAATTGTCCCTGTTGCAAATATTCGTGCAATGGACAGTTACTTTTTTATTGAAAGACTCAAGCTTTCAAGTGTAGTGTTTATAAAATATAAACAACAATACAGTAGTTTTAGAGCACGTCAATACCTCTTGTTTTAAATTATGACAGGGCATTTTACTTTTGGTTTAATTTCTTGAATTTGTTTAAATTTGGTTTTACTTTTTGAACATGGCAAACGACTGTTGATTGGTCATATAATGCCAAAAAAAAAAGTTCCAAGATGGAATTGTCCTTGGGCCCTCACACCCACCCTTATGTTGTTGAAATAGGACATGCACACTTTAACAAACCAATCATTTCAGCGACAGGGCCTACCAAACAACTTTGGCTGAAATGATTGGTTTGTTTGGGCCCCCACACCAAAAAAGCTATTCATCTCTCCCTGTACAGACTAAACAGGCTCTACTGAGGCAAGATGTCGTCCTCATCCTCAACCTCTGATTCCTCTCCCCCTACAGTGTGTACTTCCTCCTCATCACACATTATCAATTCGTTCCCGCTGGACTCCACAACCACAGATCCCTCTGTAGTATCTGGAGGGCAGTGCTGTACTTCATTGAGGAATTGATTATTCATTTTTATAAACATCATTTTTTCAACGTTATGAGGAAGCAACCTCCTTCGCCGCTCACTGACCAGGTTCCCCGCTGCACTAAAAACTCTTTCCGAGTACACACTGGAGGGGGGACAACTCAGGTAAAATAGAGCCAGTTTGTACAGGGGCTTCCAAACTGCCTTTTTTTCCTGCCAGTAACAATATGGACTGTCTGACATGTCTACTTGGATGGTGTCAGCAAAGTAATCATCCACAATTTTTTCTATTGTGACAGCATCCAATGCAGCGAGAGTAGACATGTCTGCAATGGTTGGCAGGTCCTTCAGTCCGGACCAGATGTTATCAGCATCCCCGCCAGTGCCTCTTTTAAGAAAACTGAGCTTTTTCCTCGCAATCCAGCAGGTCTTTGCACCGCTGTAGACTTGTGTCCGCCGGAAACAGAGACACAACATACGCTTTAAACCGAGGATCGAGCACGGTGGCCAGAATGTATTCCTCTGACTTTAAAAGAGTGACCACCCTCGGATCCTGGCAAAGCGTACGAAGGGCTACATCCACAAGAGCTACATGCTTGGTGTAATCGCAATGGCTTACCAGCTCCTCCCTCACTTTCTCCAGCTGCTTCTGCAACAGCCTGATCAGGGGAATGACCTGACTCAAGCTGGCAGTGTCGGAACTGACTTCTCGTGTGGCAAGTTCAAATGGCTGCCGAACCTTGCACAACACGGAAATCAGTCTCCACTGCGCTTGACTGAGGCGCATCCCCACTCCTTTGCCTATGTCATAGGTGGCTGTGTAGGCCTGAATGGCCTTTTGCTGCTCCTCCATCCTCTGCAGCATATAGAGGGTGGAGTTCCAGCGCGTCACAACCTCTTGTTTGAGGTGATGGCAGGGCAGGTTCATGCTTTTTTGATGTGCCTCTAGTCTGCGGTAGGCACTGGCTGAATGCCGAAAGTGTCCACCAATTTTGCGCGCCACCGCAAGCATCTCCTGCACACCCCTGTCACTCTTGAGGTAATGCTGCACCACCAAATTAATGGTGTGGGCAAAACATGGGACGTGCTGGAAATTGCCCATATTTAATGCCCGCACAATGTTACTGGCATTGTCTGACACCACAAATCCCCATGAGAGTCTAAGTGGGGTAAGCCACTGGGAGATAATTTCCCTCATTTTCTCTAATATGTTGTCAGCGTTGTGCCTCTTGTTAAAGCCTGTAATACACAATGTTGCCTGCCTTTGCACGAGCAGCCATTTTGTAGTTGCTGCTACTGATGCAGCTGTTGCTGTTGCTGCGGAAGGGGATGCATCTACCCAGTGGGCTGTCACAGTCATATAGTCCTTCGTTTGCCCAGAACCACTTGTCCACATGTCCGTGGTTAAGTGGACAGTGGGTACAACCGCATTTTTTAGAGCACTGAGGACACTTGATCGTACTTCTCTGTACATTTTTGGTATCGCCTGCCTAGTGAAGTGGAATCTCGACGGGATTTGGTACCGGGGACACAATACCTCCATCAACCCTCTAACTCCCACTCCACTGATGGCGGACACCGGGCGCACGTCTAACACCAACATTGCAGTTACAGCCGCAGTTATACGCTTTGCAATAGGGTTACTACTATCGTATTTTGTGGTCATGGCAAACGACTGTTGGACGGTCAATTGTTTTGTGAAAGACTTAGCGGTCTTACGACTTCCCCTCTGGGAAGATGACCGACTAACAGCAGCAACAGCAGCAGTGGCAGTAGTAAGCGTACCGCTGCAGGATTCCTCGGATGAATCCCGTATTGAGGAGGACTCAGTCTGGCTGCTGACTTGGGCTGCAGGACTGAATCTGATGGAGATTGTGGAGGAAGTTGACGAGGAGGGTGTTGCTGGTGTGTATCCAACGGACCACGGGATTTAGGTGTCCCTGTACCGATGAGGGTCCTAGCCCCAGTTCCTGAACTAACCACTGAACTATGAAGGTTATTCAGGTGACGTATAAGGGAGGATGTTCCTAGGTGGGCAAGATCCTTACCCCTGCTTATTTGAGCTTTACATAAGCTACATATGGCCATACATTGGTTGTCTGGATTTGGATAAAAATAACTCCAGACCGAAGAGGTGCATTTTTTGGTCTTCTGACCAGGCATGACAATGGGTTTTTTCATCCCATGGACATCAGCTGTTTCCCCCCCTGGTGCCTCATTTACAATAACCACATCACCATCCTCATCATCAAGTTCCTCCACAGCGCCAGCTACATCATCAATAGCCTCCTCCCGAGCCACCTTATCCCGTACAGTGATGGGAAGGTCAGGCTTGACAACCACCAACATCCTTGGACTCGCCTTGTGGATTTGTGATAATTTCTCTTTAGAAGGCAGAGTTGTTTGCTGTTTTGTTGCTGACAGCATAACTCTCTTCAATTTTTTGTAGGGGGGGGAGGAGGAGGAGGGCTAAGATCCGTGGGTGAAGCTGAACCACTAGTCATGAACACGGGCCAGGGCCTAAGCCGTTCCTTGCCACTCCGTGTCGTAAATGGCATATTGGCAACTTTACGTTTCTCCTCAGATGATTTTAAGTTTCTCTTTTTGCTACTTTTTCTTAACTTGGGCTTTTTGGATTTTACATGCCCGGTACTACGAGATTGGGCATCGGGCTTGGAAGACGACGTTGATGGCATTTCATCGTCTATGTCATGACTAGTGGCAGCAGCTTCAGCATTAGGAGGAAGTGGGTCTTGATCTTTCCCTACTTTATCCTCCAAATTTTTGGTCTCCATTATATGTAGCACAATATACTGCAGAATGTGTGAACTTGGTAATATTGCAGTACCAATGGACTTATACTGCTGGATTGGTTTTGCAAATTTGGTTATAATTATATATATTTTTTTTAATTTTTAATTTTTTATTTTTTTTTACTTTTTTTTTATTTTTTAAAAACTTGGGAATAATGGGGAAATAACTATGCCCTTAGAAGCACAGAGCACAGGACACAGCACCACTGGACTGAACAGGACACGGCACAGGACCCAGCAGCACTACGGAACTCAGCAGGACAGAGCACAGGACACAGCACCACTGGACTGATACTGCAGAATGTGTGAACTTTGTAATATTGCAGTACCAATGGACTTATACTGCTGGATTGGTTTTGCAAATTTGGTTATAATTATATATATTTTTTTAATTTTTAATTTTTAATTTTTTTTTACTTTTTTTTTATTTTTTAAAAACTTGGGAATAATGGGGAAATAACTATGCCCTTAGAAGCACAGAGCACAGGACACAGCACCACTGGACTGAACAGGACACGGCACAGGACCCAGCAGCACTACGGAACTCAGCAGGACAGAGCACAGGACACAGCACCACTGGACTGATACTGCAGAATGTGTGAACTTTGTAATATTGCAGTACCACTGGACTTTTACTGCTGAATGTGTGAACTTGGTAATATTGCAGTACCAATGGGCTTATACTGCAGGATTGGTTGTGCAAATTTTGTGGTAATTAAAAAAAATTAAATTAGTTTTTGGTATTTTTTTAAATAACTTTTTTTTATTTTTTTAAACACAGGGGAATATTGGGGAAATAACTATGCCCTTAGAAACACAGAGCACAGGACACAGCACCACTGGACTGAACAGGACACAGCACAGGACCCAGCAGCACCACTGACCTCAGAAGGACAGAGCACAGCACATAGCACCACTGGACTGATACTGCAGAACACAGCACAGCACAGCACAGCACAGAACTAAACAGCACAGCACAGAACTAAACAGCATAGCACGAGATCTACCAGGACAGAGGACCACCTAACACACCCTCCCTCTACCCTGATCAATGCCCGAGTGAAGATTGCGGCGACTAGCGGGGAATTTATAGGATCCGAGTATCGCGAGATCCGACAACGGGATTATGAGTCAGAGCCTCAGTTTCAGATTTGAATTTGGCGCCAATACCCGGATCTGTCTCGGATCCGACTCGGATCGGCAACGTTCGGGTGGGCTCGGATTTCAGAAATCCGAGTGCGCTCATCTCTAGAAATAACTGCCGTGGCTAAGTCTCCAGCTGCAAGCATGGTGCTAAATGTAAACAGAAGCTTCTCCAAGTTGGAGGATAGAGTTCCATGTGCAGTATGAAGGCAAAAGCCTACTCTAGGACCAGAAGGGGAAGGAAGCTCTGTGAAGATAAATGGGGAAGGACAGTTATGATTGACAGCAGCTGACTACTGTAAGAGTTCTGCAGTGACTGGTTCATGTGTTGTGACTCCTCTCTCCACTGTCTCTCTCTTTTTCCCAACCATGGTGCACCAATGATGTGTGCTCCGAGAACTTCAAACACCTGGCTTAATACCACACAGAAATGCCTATTGCCAATGGCTGCTTTACTATTGGCGGCTGATAATGCTGCTGCCTTACAAAAGCCACACACACTTTCCCCACCAGCTGCTGCAATTGTTTTTCCAATACCTTATGTATTATGTGTTCCCCACACTGTGTAAGTTGTAAGTCAGTTTAGGCATGGCCATCTTTACTTTGTGTTTCATGTAATTCTATGTAGTTTGTTTATGTTATGATCCCCTCAATGTACAGCACCTTGTGATATGTTCACACTTTATAAATAAAAGATAATACAATATTAAAATAAGGCACAGAGTGTGGCTAGTGGAACTCATGAGAAACATTGTTGGTTTCTTTCTAAGTTCACTGACAGGCTCCTGTACCAAAAGAGAAAATAAAGGAGGACATCCTCTGTGTATGTAATGTGCAAGATGAATTAATGTACCATTCAATATACTGTGTGAATATAAAGTGTGAATATAATAAATAAACCAAATGTTCTGAAGCATAAGTTTCACCCAGTAATGGTCAGCACACTTTCAGTGTGTGCTCTGAGAACGTTAAACATGTGGCTTAATATCCTGGCAATGTATACCGTGTGAGGTGATTGGGGTCACAGGACCCGTAAGTTCACTTGCTAACGCATTTCATCCCCAATGGTATTCCTGACACTGAAAGCTTACTCTTCCAGAAGAAAATCCTTTGTCCCAAGGCAGCCATTGTGTTCCTGACTTTAACCATACCCTAGGCTTTTCCTTGATGGGACACTGAAGATCTGAGCAGAATGCAGACATTTGGTAAAGCAGGTGATGGAAGTGTAGTGTTCTTAGTCTCCCATATATTTAAAAGATGCAAGATTTTTATTATTATTGTATTATTGTATTAAATTATTGTTTTGTAAGAGAAAGCAGAACTGCTCCTTAGCTGTGTCTGTATAAAAGGTTTGTGTTTCTCTGGCCACTTCCTGCTTAAGCTTTATGATTTCTGTATGAAGAGGGATAATAAGGGTCATTTGCTAACCAGAAAAAGTGTAGACCTACAATGATTCTATATAGGCCAAGTGTGCCTATTTCTCTGCCTATCCTATTTCAAGAAACACACCAACTTAACAGTCCCAAGAACTACCCCCTGGAAGAGCAACACGAGAAGCATATGTGCAGATAAACTTGAAAATTCACATCATGGAAACAGTAAAAATGTCGACACAAAGTCCAACCTACTTCCACTTTAGCACACGGCCTTCATTCACTTAAGCTTTTCAGTTTTTCTACTAATGTACTGATCAGTATTCTGATTTATGCTTTAAAATAACCATGAGAATGAGGGGACATTTTTATTACATGTCACTTTTGTGTGTTTGAAGCATCTTATCACATTAATTGAATCACATATAGAAATGTGCTTTTCTGCAGAAGTCAGTGGTCGAAGTGGGGGTGTATATGGTGGTATGCCACACTGCCTCCTCTCCTACTGCCTTCATTGTAAAACTATCAGATTGCTGTCACTTCAGGGGGGGGTGAGGGTTGTGGGAGCCTTCGTGCCCACCAGCAAAGCAGGGAACGTTACTGTAAATATGCCTTCTCCACCCCTTTATGTCAGTTAAATAATCTTGTCCGACAAAACAAAGTCTTACATTATAGTACATTGGTACTTTTACATCCGGGTATGATTTTTAATGAAGCAGGTTGAGGAACGACAGATTACAGATATGAAATCAATATAAAATATTGGTGTTATCCAGTGTATCAGTGTGGGAAACAAATAATAGTCATCATCATGTAAAGTTTAAACAGAATTAACATTATAAAGTACAAAAAATCATTAAGTTAAAATTCCATGCTATAATAATAATGCCTGCAACTTACTTCCGTAAAATACTGTCTTAAACAATTTTCTTTTTAAACTAGCAACATATTTATTCTCAAAATATATTTAAGAACATTAACAAAACTGTGAAATTTAATTCTAAAATGTACTCAATATACAGTTTTCTCACTAATATCTGTTAACACTGGAAACAGTAGGCATTGTCTAGTAGTATACAACAAACCCAAAAGTAAGATATATAGGGCCAAATTCAGTAAGGCACGTACCTCTGTTTTCTGTGCGTATTGTGCACAATACCCTTCTGCACATGCCCAGAACGAGGACACTCGTCCGTCAACGAAAGCAAGTCCGCTGCATATGCCCACACAAATGACAGTTGCGACAGTCTACGATTTCAGGGAGTGAACGGGCATGGAAGGGGCGTGTGCCCATACTCAATGCACAATGTGGGCGTGCCAAACTGAAGTGAATGCACCCAGGCCAAAATGAAGCTCTGCGTGTCTGAAAGTTCCTTGGTTTTCTACCGTATCTCTTGCACCAGATAGGGGTCTAGTTTAAGCCCTGAGTCTGTATCATGTGCATGCTATAACATGTGTTTACAATCAGGAGCAACTGTAAAAATGTATCTTATGTACAGCAGACATTAAGGACAGCCTAATAAATGTTTTTCAACAGAAAAAAAAATTATATACATTTTTTTTTAAATAAAATTTCCATTTCTAATCATAAATTAGTATATTATTGACAGGTAAAATTAATTGATTAATATTTTTTTCTGTGCACTAATTTGAGATTTCATATTCCACATATTTATTATACGCATCCTGCAGTGTGTGGTCTAGTACAGCAGAGTGAACCTACACCCATTGTCAACACCACACGTATCTTGAGATCCGCTCCTTGCTGACTCCGGGAGTATGCAGAGCCGATTTACGTGCTGCTAAGGACAATTGTGCGATACGTTCAGTATGTGGGCTTTAATGACTCAGGCCCATAGTACACATATCAAAATGCTGGAATGCAAATTTACAATACATAAAATATTAAATTATTATTTTATAAGCATTATAAGTCTATATTGGTTAAAAATTGAAGTTGGGCAGATTGGGGGATTCCTCGTTAAATGTGAATATGGTGTATGAGGTGTCTACGTTTCCACTAATGTGAATAAACAAGATTGTGAGAGGATGTGATTATTTAAATAAGATATAAAGGGTGGAGAAGGCACATTTGAAATACATTGAATTATCTGCCACTATGCTTATAATGGTACATGCTTTGTGCCTTCCATTTGTACTTTAGGAGGAAACTGCATTTTGATGTGTTCTCTGACATATGTAATAAAAATCTTCAAAGATGCAAAGTGTCACATGTAATAAATACAACCTCGATGCCCAATCACTGTCATGATTAACTTAAGTCATAAATAGTAATAGTAGACTGGACCTTGATGTGATGTTTTACTGTCACCACTGACTATTTTCAGGTTTATCTGCCAAACCATAAAATTAGGTGCACAGTGCTTTTACCTAAAGACATTGAACTGGGTGTGCACCTTGGAATGCACTTGGCGTACAACTAGGTCACTGCGCCCATCATAATGAATTGCGGGTCCATTGCCTGTTTTGCTGTCCATAATTGGCCGTTACTGTTCTGGTCTATAGAACTACACCTAACTTTTCAGAAAGTTGGTATTCCTGTAAGCCTGCTTAAATAAATAATGAAGAGAGTCCTTCTTCTAAGAGATGGAAACAGTAACAGCAGAATGTGTGGGCAGTGTTAGGTTCATGATGATTGATCGTATCCTGGCTGGTAAATACACTGCTGATACAGAGGGCAGGAAGCTAAGTGGGGTCAGAGTACGCTCCTTTGAAAAGGCAATAATGCATATGCATTCCCAATCTAAACATACGGTCATTTGTTATTCTCTTTACCTATATACCATGAAATGTCCACTGGTACAAACTTCTGCACCATCTCAGGGTGTTATTTTACTTTTTTATTTAAAACAAAAAAACAACCACAATATAATGCATTCGGAATAAAGAGCAACATTAACTAAATAGTCCCCCCTCTTTCATGATATCAACTATTTCTCCCAAGCATAAGGATATCAAATACTTTATACAAAGTTCTAAAATGTTATAGCGTCCAGGGACTAATGCCCGCATTTTATTTTTTTTCTGTAGCCTATTCTGTGCTGTTACTGTACAATTTACCCACACATATAAATACTTTTTGTTGAAATACTATAAGCTGAGATAGAGCTGAAGTTGAGAGGAAAATGCATTTAACATGGTTTTGTAACAACTTTTTAATTTTTGTATTATTTCAAACTTTTTTATTTTTATACAAAAATTTTAGAGATCATTATAGAGAGGTGGAAATCCAGTTTATGTCCCCTGCACACCAACACTACTTGATGGTATGGCAGGTTATATGTAAGCTGTTATAAGATCAAGCTTGCACTGGATCTAATACTGTTAGGATGTAATGAAGGATTAAAATCATTGTTGAGATTTGACCTGAACTTCCCCTATACTATCAAAGGATTCCCCACCTGGTGACATCAGCGAGTTACACAACAGCATCCCGGATCTGCTCCGGCACTGGATTCATGTGGTCAGGGGGGCAGGAATCAAATTGATTGATTGGTGCCTACTCCCTGGACTCTCAGGCTATCAATGGCAGCCAAGGTTTATTGATAACAGGGGATGGATGCCACCTTTGAATGACATCTCAAAGCTATAGTGACACCACAGCAATATAGAAAGACAGTGGACAGTTAGGAAGTGTTTACAAAATAAAAAAATCCCAATGTTTTTTTTTTAATAGTGGATCAATGCAACTGGAATTTATGAAAAGTTGAACTTGATGGACCCGTGTCTTTTATGAACCAAATGTGTTAGTAATACAATGCCAATTGAAAATACTGTACAAAACTTCCCATAAAGAACTTTTTATTGTAATTTTACTGTGTCTTACTTTAGTGACTTCTGCATGGCTTTAGCCCAGATTAGTACTCACTTATTGCCAATCAAATGCAGAATTTAAGGAATCTGACACGTGATTTTTTTCCATCAAGATTATTCACATGCGAGATTCAGCATTGCAGTCAGACATACATAATTAAATATTTTATATTACTGGGCTATGCAGTAAAACGATTAGACTATTATTTCATCACAAAAACATTTTCCTTTCATAGGTTTTCATTTTGGCAAAAAAATATAATAGTGAAACAGAGTCTAATGTTTTGTTTCAGCTACTGTTAATGTAATTTTAAAATTACAGAGTAGTTGAAAGATGAAGCTAGATGGCATATTAGTTGGATCTTGCTATGCTTAGTTTTTATTGATGCAGTATGCCATCTCTTACTGTAATTAATATTGAGCTAACATAAAATTATTTTATGAAAGCAGATGAGAAACTGAAATCTGATTATCTGTTCTGGAATTTTATACTGAACGAGAGATTTTAAATAGTCAATTTGTTGTTTTGGATATTTAGCAGTTTAGAATACTAAATCATAAAGGCATTTTCATTGCTTACTGGTAAAACCATATAAAACATATTTAAAATATTTATAAAAAAAGGTTTGTAATTAATAGTATAATACATGTATGTATATATATATATATATATATATATATATATATATATATATATATATATACAGATTTGGCCACACCTGTTAATTATTGTATTGAGGTGTTTCAATCAGACCCATTGCCAGAGTTGTGTAAAATCAAGCACCTAGCCATGCAGTCTCCATTTGCAAACATTTGTAATACAAAATAGGTTGTTCTAAAGAACACAGTTACTTCAAGCTTGGAACTATGCAAGGATGCCACCTTTGCAATAAGATGGCTTATGAAATTTCATCCCTGCGTCCAACTATATGTGATATTATTAGAAAAGCAGAAGCATTTAGGAACAACAGCAACTCAGCCACGAAACGGAAGACCGCGTAAAATCACAGAACGGGTCAATGACTGCTAAGGCGCATGGTGCGTAGAAAGTTGGCAACGCTCTGCTGATTCCATAGCTGAAGAGTTCCGAACTTCCACTGGCATTAATGTAAGCACAAAAACTGTGCGGCGGGAGCTTAATGAAATGGGTTTCCATGGGCAAGCAGCTGTATGCAAGCCTCACATCACCATGACCAATGCCAAGCGTCGGATGGAGAGGTGTAAAGCACATCGACACTGGACAGTGGAGTGTTCTGTGTAGTGACGAATCACGCTTCTCTGCTTGGCAGTCAGATGGGTGAGTCTAGGTTTGGCGGACGCTGGGTGAACGTTACCTGGCTCACTGCATTATAAAAACTGTGAAGTTTGGTGGAGGAGGGATAAAGGTATAGGGCTGTTTTTCAGGGTTTGGGCTAGGCCTCTTATATCCACTGAAGGACAATCTTAAAGCTTCAGTATGCCAAGACATTTTGTGCCAACAGTTTGGGGAAGGCCCTGTTCTATTTCAACATGACTGTGTCCCAGTGCACAATGCATGGTTTGATGAGTTTGGTGTGGAATATATATATTCCACACCAAACCAATATATGTGTATATATATATATATATATATATATATATATATATATATATATATATAAATATATTTATATATGTGTATATATACGTATATATTTATATATATATATATATATATATAATGACAGAGGCAGGTTTGCTTTTACAGGCCATCACTTTTTTAAAAATTTTCACTGCAAAGTCGTCAATTTCCGGTGACTTGCAGAAATCGGAGGATATTACATTTACCCCTTGGAGTGCTATGAAATTTCTACAATTCTTATTTTATATATGGTAATGTGAAACAGTGGATGTAATATTTAATTTCTTAAAAACATCATAAAACAACATGTTTTGAAATTGAATTTTAAAAATTAAAATAGTTTTGACGATATTGTTTTGCTGGAAATCTTCTGTTGTGATAAAAACCTTAAGCTTGCTAATTTTAACAAGAAAGTAATGGAAACTTTGCTTGCATGCAAATAAAAAATATTGCCCAAAGTTCTGAAGGGAAGTTGTATCATAAAGTAATAATTATTATTAGAATCAATGATGAAGTTTAATTCTAATTTATTTTATATAGCACATTAAAAATATAAAATTGTTTCCCTATAAAAGACTAAGCAAAACATAAGCGCTAATGAAGAATGACTTTGCATACAGATTCTCATGAAGGACCAGTCTGTTGTGCCGGATATGACTTTTAATTAAATGTTGTATTTTATAAGCATTGTGGCCACATTTGCCGTAACTGGACTTCATTGTGTTTTATGGAGAATTCCAGGAGTCTAAGTACAGTGCATACATATGAAAAATGTGTCATTTAACAAACCCATTAATATGTCTAGAGGGATCCGTTTATTAGAACTAGGTAAACATATGACCAGCTTAATTTGGTGTGGTCTAGTCAATTATAGTATAGTTAGTATTACCTAATATTTGATGCAAATAAGGGACATTAAAAGATTTTTAAATTACAGGGTGATTAATTTTTTTGTAATGAAATAATATTAAAATGGAGCTAAAACTAAACTTTAAAATTAAAATAAAAATAAAAACCTTTATTTTAAAACTAAAAGTTAAAGACGTGTATTCAAACACGGGAAATAGATAAATATGCATTATATATACTTGCAAACCCATTATTGAGGAAGTTCCAAAAACAAGAAAGAAAAATATATTTAATTGCTGTAATTCAGTGAGATTGTCAATCACACAGATATGATCAAGTGTCTACTGGTATAGTCACTATGAGTAGCACTGGCATGCAATATAAAAAGGATAGCGAAAAATTGTAGGGAAAGACAGGATCACTTTTAATTTTAATTTAATATATTTTTGACATTGTGTGCTAATTTACTGAGTTCATGAAATCATCTACAATTGTTATTCTGTTACCTAATGTGTGTAACCCACATCTCTTACATTGTAAGCTCATACGGGCAGTACCATCTTGAGCAGGCCTTCTGTTTCATGTCATTGTATGTAATTTGCTTGTATCACACAGAGCGTAGGTGGCTAGAGAAATAAGAAGGTAGTGTGGCAAAGTAGAAGATTAGACATAGTGGAGACAAGTTCACTCTTGGGACATAATACAAGGAAGAAAGAAACAAGAGGAAGAAGAAGGGGACAAATTGAGCAATCTGTTGGTGCTTTATAAATAAAATAAAATACTAAATAATAATAATAATAAAAATAAATAATGGAAAAAAGATGCATTTAAAAATAGCATATTTATGCCCATTTGCATATATCTCAAGATGCATCCAGCTCTGCACTAGTAGCATATGAAAAGAACAAGAACATTTTTAACATTTAATTTAATACAAGTATAATCTTCCTTCTCATGTACAAATAAAAGCAATAAAAAATGTAATCTTACGTATTCCCACAATGCCATATAATAGATGCACCGTCAAGGAAGAAAGCACCTATCAGTTGCAGAGGTGAATCCACAATTAGCCAATCAGAAATGGCTGACTAGTACTGGCAACCATCATCACCATCAGTGTGTATTTACACCAGCCTTACAGTACTCACAGTGCGTTTGACCACACTTTCCCTTCCCTGTTCCGCTTCTCCAAACGAAAGAAGGTGCAAGGGTAAGAAGATTTGCATAAGGACATATACGTACCATTTTTATGTGGGCATGCGCAGTAAAAAATGCATATTTTACACTAAACCAATGATTGTACACCTAAATCAGACCCAGTCTGTATGTCTTGATAATGCCCTGTAATGACTTATATCAACAATATTTCCTCTAAATATATTATCAAGAAGTGTGGGGCCCAGGGCCCCAGTAGACCCTTTTCTGCTACCATGTTTCAGTTGTATCCCATACCTCTTAGTTTGTAAGATTGTTTGGGCAGTGTCATCTTTACCTTTTGTTGTGTGCCATTATATGTCATTTGTTTGTATCATGAACCACTCAATGTACACCACACAGAGCACACATGGGTAGAGAAAAAGGAAGGGGTAAGGCAAAGTGGAAGGTAAAACATATTGGAGTCAACTTCAGTGGGAATACATGATACGAGGGGAGAAATAAACATGGTGAGGACCAGGCGGTCAGATAGGGGAGAAAGGAGGGGACAAGGAAGCAAGAGGAACAGAAGAGACAAAAGAGGAACTGGGCAGATCTGAAGTAAGGCAGCAAAGGGGACAATGGAGAAAACACAGAGGGACAATGGAGGTCCCCATAATGGAAGGATGAGGGTAAGTGTGTATCTTTTTTAAAAAATAATAACCCCCTTCACACTCTATATAAAATATATGTTTTAAATGGAGAAGCAATTGGTTTTGAGACTTGTGAGCTGCCTATGAACCATTGATCCATCCATTTCTATTTAATTATTTCCATGGAATTTCCCTATGTCTATTGTTCTGCCTTGTATATCCTGAAAGTAATTATTAGCATCTGTTTTCTTCTGTACCTATAACAAACTGCACAGTAAGACATCAGGTGCTCTGTAAGCTGCAATCTAGATGTAATTGTTAGTATTTATTTATACTGTGCATGCTTTATGAAGTATTTTATTGACATATTTAAAATACAATTATACTGAATTATGCCTAGTATAAATCATATTATGTTGGTATAGTGTTTTCCAAACTAGGGAATAATTTGTAGGTGTAGTGCAGGGGTCGGCAACCCCCGGCACACGTGCCAGACGTGGCACGGGCACCATTTATGTCTGGCACACCGAGCTCCACAGCTGCCTCACTAAAACAGCTGAAGATGGCCAAAATGGAGTTGCTGAGCATGTGCAGCAGCTCCATTTCAGTCAACTTCAGCTGCTTTAGTGAAACAGTTCCCGTGGAATTGAAGATCAGCATCTAAGGTAAATATGAGGGATAACCTTAGTTGGGGGCATAACTGGGAGGGAGACCATTAGCTTGGGATATTCTGTGAGGGAGAATATGAATTGGGGGCACAACTATGAGGAATAGCATGAACTGGGAGCACAACTATAAGGGAAAATATGACTGGGTGCACAACTATGAGGGATAATATGACTGGGGGCACAACTATGAGGGATAATATGACTGGGTGCACAACTATGAGGGATAATATGACTGGGGGCACAACTATGAGGGATAATATGACTGGGGTCACAACTATGAAGGATAATATGACTGCGGGCACATCTTTGAGGGATCATATGACTGGGGGTATAACTATGAGGGATGACATAATACAAGGATGAAAGAAAGAAGGTGGAGGTGCAATATGTAGCTGGTGAGCAGGAATCAGGTAATGAAAAGAGGAGAAATGGGAGGGAAGAGCTTACAATCGAAAGTGAAAGGGGCAGACAAACGGTTGACACATGGGGTGAGTTAGTGTAAAGGGATCTAGAAATCAGAAAGGTGGGGTGAAAGTAATAGTGGTTGCGGTGAATGATGAAAGAGGGTGAGGTGTGCTTCGTAGGGGAATGGTTAAACAGTGGAATGGTAGACTTTATGGCAAAGTGAATTATTAAGGTACGTTTGAAGCCTTGCAGGCTAAGGGATAATCTAATAGAGCGATGTTCAGTGAGTGGATAAGAGTTTTGGTGGCGGCATGGGAGAGGTAGGGTCTGATACAAGTGATGTTGTGGAAGTTACAGAATTGGCCAAGAGATTGGATGTGGGGAGCGAAGAGAGGGATTAGTCAAGAATGATGCCCAGGCAACGCACTTGTGGAACAGAGGAGATAGTGGTGTTGTCAACAGTGATATAGAGATGGGAAGGGGAGCAGGCTCTTGATGGGGGGGTGTAATGAGTTAACTTTTGACCATGCTAAGTTTGAGAAAACATAGGGACATCCAGGAGGAGATGGTGGAGAGGCAACTGGACACCCAAAAAGGGGGTTGACCTGGACACCATCTCTGACGGTCCTGTCTCTATAGAGCTTTGCAATAATTGATCCTTTTCCACCAAATTAACGAATTTACTGTTCATGCCACTTCACTATAAATGTGACTGAACCCACTGGGCACACGCTAAGACCCTTGAAGCCACTCCAGGTGCGATATTGATCCCGTTCTGAACCACCTGACGGAGATTGCGACCTACTCTGGCCTGATCCCCTGCTGGAAACGATGCTCCTCTCAACCCTTGCTGTGACCTTGGTGCCTCATGCCTTCAAGTGATTCCCACTGAAAGTGGCCCCAGCATTTTACCTGCTCTGGAGGTGTATGGCGCTCTATCTGATACATCCGTGGTGAGCGGCCTATACAGCCGCGGTTTCCACTGTTGCTGACGCCCCAATCACTGGACTTCCAGTTCGCGGCATCTGACTTCTGGTCGACATTCTGTGGGACAGTCATCCTCGGCATTCAATGGGGAGGTAGATTTGCCTACATTCAGATGCCCGATCCACATGTCTAACATCCGCTACTGCTGTAACAGCGTTCAGTAACTTAGGTGTGAGGTTGGCCATCTTTGGCCCTTAGATGAGTGTCCAGTCGTAGGCCTATTGCAGTCTATTAATCTGGAGAATCTGGTTTTATTACCTCTGATGAAATCCCCTCCAGGTGATGAAACGCGTTAGGTTACGAGTAGATTGCATTCACACTGTGTCAGCATATCACGCTCTTTTGAACGGAGGCTCAGCTTAGTTCCTATTTTCATTGTTCCAGTCAGAGTTCGGATATTACCTCTCCGAGACCCACAGATGTCTACTGTTTTATAAGGATTCAGTTGTTTCTCACGGCAGTAAACTGAAATACGGGACGGCATTTAATCTTTTATCAATCCGGAGGTTTGAAATCCTATGGTGTTGGGCGGAAAGGATATCCAGCGAGGAGGTAACTATTGTTACCAGGTTATATATACGCAAATATATGGGAGTAAATCTTGAGTCATACAGAGTAGGATCGTCCATCTATTATTGAAAGAGATCGTGCAGTGACAGTAATTATATGCAATTCATGTTTGCTAACCCCTCTGTGAAACTATTCACTCTCTCAGATTGACTCGCAATTAGCTCCTTACAAAGGGAATTTATTATTCTGGAACTAAGTGGTGTGGCCACACCGTGTCTCCACTTTGGATTTGGAAGCTGTTTTCTCTCCCATATAGCCTGTGACTGTTCATGTCTTAGAAATAACACTGATATCCAGCCGTGTTACTATATCTGACACTGAGTCACGCTACGAGAATACCTGGTTTAGTAGTATGTATTTGCACATATTATTCACTGGCCAGTGATGTTTTTAGACTATGTTCTATTTTTATTTGATGCATGTATTTTTATATAATAAATAATTGGCAATACTTTGATTCTCATCGGATTACTTGTGAGTTTTTGGTGTAATCGATCCCAGCTCTGCAGTTTTTTGCCTTTTTATTAATCTGGAGAAGGCTGGTTCTCATCCAGGTAAATAGTAATAGTAAACCTGTTATGACTGCTGGAAGGCACAGCTAGCTAAGACCTGAGTGTCTGAAGAAAGGTATCACTGTTCTGAGTGGAGGCTCATAACAGCTACACGTTTTCACCAAGGGGCATACTGTCCACTATAACTACTTTAATGACAGCAGTTAATTTCTCCCCTGGCAACAGCAAGAGCTTTATGCAGAATACCTCCAAGGGTGCCTCGACAACATCATATCACAGCTGGAGAACTACCCTCCTCATCTCCTCGTTCTTCATGCACAAGACCTAAAGGTGCGCTATGCACTAAGATGTATCATATCTCACCGTGAAATGGGAGATCCATCCAGGTTCTCATGAGCTCACAATCACCTGTATTGTTTCTAATATGACCCTGTCTGGTTAACTTCTTACTACGTTAAACGCTAACAATCCCAGAATCATCTTCTAAACCATCTAAAGTATCTCATCTCACCTACACGCTACTTGGGACTGGACCCCACTATGACCCCTAAAAGACACAAGGCCACTAAGGCGGCATCTACAGTCCAGTTTTTTAAGCCTCAGTCCTCCCTTTCTGTGAGTCCGGTGCCTAAACATAAAGGCCCAGATGATCCTGGATTCAGAATTGCCTTGCCTGCTATGACCCAGTCTTTGTCTTCTCTCACTTTTATCATATTAAAGAAAAGATCCTATGAGCGGCCAGAACACCGAGAACTGAAGAGGTTTTGCAAAATCTGAAATTATTTCCAGACTTCTCTCCGGCCACAGTGACTAAACCACGCTCATTTCAATCCATTACCAAAACGCTTTAAGATCATCATATACAGCATCCTCGGGGCTTCCCAGTCAAGCTTATTGTTCAGCATAATAATTCTACTCATCTGAATGCTACAGTAGAAGATGGTATCCAAATATTAGAATTCTTGGACATTCATGCTTCAATTGCCAGCTCGGCCTCGTCGTCCCGACTTCAGAAATACTGGTCGCGTATAGATGGAGACCGTTAGTTATTTCTCCTATAGCTTCCACGTAAAGGCCTATTTCACCTTGGAGAAGACAAGCTCTACTCTACATTCCCCAAATTGTGTGGTGTCATTATCATCGGAGGATAATGACATTGCTTGTACAGAGACTGTAAGTTGGGACTCCTTCCAAAATTGTAGAGTGTGGATCTCCGGCCGGTGATCAGACCAAGAACTGATCAGAGTCCTTTTATAGATTTTATTTAGATTTTCTTGCTGTTACTCTTTGTACAATATGTTCTATTTTATTTTGTATATCATCTCAGTGTTACTTTAGGATTGTATATGTTTCTAGAAATGTGATGTGTGTTTTCTTTTTTACTCGATTATATTATAGGTAAGGGTGGCATTGTAGGGTCATGTCTCCACAGTTACTGATTTTGCTGCATGATTTTCCCCTCTGACATCTACTTTAACCCCAGGACTGGGGTTATTTATGTTTGTTTTTATGTCCTGTCTCTCCTTACCCCCTCTTATTCCTCCCCTTCTCTCCTTGGTCCCTTTTTCCCCCTAGGCATGTACAGCATTCTCTATTTTAACCTCACTGCTTTTATGAGGCTCCCAAGGTTCTTCACTAAGCTAAAATGGTTAAGTTCTTATCATTAAATGTAAGGGGAGTGAACTTTCCTGCTAAACGATGTTCAGCACTATCATATTTTCATAAGCAAAAAGCTGATGTTGTTGCAGTACAAGATACACATTTTTTGGCTAAAGTCCACCTATTTTTAAAGGTTATAGATTCTCGCTGTGTTTCACTGCAAATGCCCCTTTTAAACGTAATGGGATGGCTCTCTTGTTTAGCTCTAAATCCAACTTTACCCTTAACTCCAGCATTGAAGACAAAAATGGTAGATATTTAATTGCCATTGGATCACTTGATGGTAAACTAGTTACAATTGTTTCACTATATACTCCTAACTCACAGCAAGTTCTTTTCTTTAGATTCACTTTACGGGATATTGATAAGCATAAACATGGCACTCTCATTCTCACGGGAGATTTTAACATTGTAGTTGACCCCAAATTACAGATCTTCACAGACCTCTCCCCGTACAAAAGACAATATAATTGGTTTCTCAGCTGCCGTTGCTAGGTTGCTGACACAATTCGGACTTTATTATGTCTGGAGGATCCATGCCCTGCTGGAACGTGACTATACGTACTACTGCATAGCTCTTATTCTTGAATTGATCTGATGCTGTCTGATAAATGGTCTTTACAGAATACTGAATCAATCAGGATCCTCCCGATATCGTTGTCCGATCATGCCCCTGTAGTCTGAATCTGGAGGTTCCCTCAGCAGGTGATCCCAACCGGTACATGGCGAATGGCCCCATATCTTCTGGTCCGAGTGAATTAGGCAACATCCTCAACTCCTGGGCATTACTTTAGCCGCAACCACTCACAAATCATGTCTTTTTGCAGATGACATTTTGTTATATGTTACTAGCCTTGTTACTAATCCTACATGATTTGCTACAGAACTTTGGAGGGGCTTCTTACAACATACAACATTCCATTCTCTTGGAGAACCCTTTCCTTGCCTAATCTAGGGATGGTTATTACTCCCCATTTAGACTCCTTGCTCAAGGCTAATTATACTCCTTTATTGATACAATTGAATACTCTAGCAAAATCGTGGCAGTGTCACAAGGTCTCATGGCTAGACAGAATTGCTGCATTTAAAATGTCTCTCTCTTACCTAAAATGATGTACCTGTTTTGCACATTGCCTTTTGCTCTGCCCAAGTTCTATGTAGATAAGTTGTGCCGTATACTTACCTCTTATATGTGGAAGGGTAAACCACCTAAACTTGCTCATTCTACTATGTCCCGCCCAAAAAAGACAAGAGGTCTAGCCTTACCAGAACTAGTTAATTATCAGGAAGCGGCCATTTTAGCACAGCTACGAGATTAGTCTCTTCCTGGTCTCCATAAACCGTGGGTTGACCTGTAGAGAGGTCTTAAGTATGCATTCCCATTGGCTGACCTTCTTTGGATCCCTAAATCCTGGAGGTCCTCTTAGTCTGACCTACCCCGTTTCATGAGAGATGCTCTCATATTTTCGGACAAGTTTTTAAGGACTTTTAATGTGGTCACTCTCCCCACTTACAATCTCTCCCTCCTTGCCTTAGCTAAACTTATACCTAATCTAAACTTTTCCTTGTGGTATTCTAGGGGTGTTACCAATAATGAAACGCTCCATTCTGACTTATCTTTATTACCCTTCTCACATTTGAGAGAGCAATTCCAGATTCCTGATTAAAATTTCTATAAGTACCTCCAATTCCAACATTGGTTAACCTCTCTATGCATTTAACGCCTTTCTTTACAACACCCTTCAGCCCTCCTCTTTACTAGACTGTTAACTGGAATTAACAAGACGGTCATCTCCTTTTGGCTCACTCACCTTAATTTAAGGAATCAACCAGTGAAAGCCTCCTCCCAACTACTTTGGGAGAGAGATCTTGGCAAGGTATTTGACCCGACTCAATGGGACATTATTTACCAAAATGCCCATTGGATGTCAAAGTATTTGAACCACACAGAGATACTCCACAAATTACTCCATAGACTCTATATGACTCCAGATAGACTTCATATGATTTAGCTGGCCCAGATCAGGGCCTGTTGGCGAGAGTGGGGAGATATTGGGGACATTTTTCATATCTTCTGGAGCTGCCCGGGTGTCCGTACCCTCTGGGGCGAGGTTTTCACCTTAATATCAATGGTCACTCAAACTCTGGTTCCTAATAATCCGGAAGTGACACTTTTACACTTTTTTCCTCCACAAGTCTTATCAGGAGACCGGTACGTTATAGGTCACATTTTTATAGCTACCTGTGCGGAGATAGCCCAAGCGTGGAAATCTCCCACCCTACCACTTATCGCTAAGATAATTTCTAAGGTTCAGTCAAGTTGTGATAGCCCAAGCGTGAAAATCTCCCACCCTACCACTTATCGCTAAGATAATTTCTAAAGTTCAGTTAAGTTGTGATATGGAAACCATGGGTTTCTGGTTGTATTGATATGTACTGCCCCCCTTTTTCCTACCTGACTACCCTTCCTTTTCCCCATATACCCTATGCTTAATTGTTTATTTTCTGTACCCTGTGATTAAAAACTTCAATAAAAATTTTTATTCATAAAAAAAGAAGAAGGAAGGGGAGAGATCAGGTGAAGAATATTAGAGTTGGGTGTCATTGACCTAGAAGTGATACTTGAGGCCAAAGGAACCGATAAATTCCCCCAGGGAGGAGGTGTACAGGGAAAGAGCATTAGGCCAATGATTTAACTCTGAGAGAATACTATGGGGAGGATGGA
The DNA here is from genome assembly GCF_038048845.1 of Mixophyes fleayi. NCBI lineage: Eukaryota > Metazoa > Chordata > Amphibia > Anura > Limnodynastidae > Mixophyes > Mixophyes fleayi. The sequence continues at coordinate 340,363,285 of NC_134403.1, forward strand.
TTGGGGTGGATGAACCAGAGGTTGAATCAGACAGGTAGTAGGTGAACCACAAGAGGACACTGTCAGAAAAGTTAATGGAGTGAATGGTGTGGAAAGGGAGAGGGTGATTCTCAGTCTTAAAGGTCACAGAAGGGTCCAGGAGGATAAGCAGGGAGATGTGATCCCTGAATTTTGCTGACAGAAGATCATTGATGACTTTGGTTCATGTAGTTTCTGTACAGTGGAGACTATCAAGGAGGGAATTGTCAGAGAAGTAGCTGGTGAGATGGTTATTTGGAGGCAAAGGGGAGCAGATCGATTGGGGAGTAATTAGACAAGGAGGTGTGGTCAAGATTGTTTTTTTTTATAATGGGTAAAACAAGAGCATGTTTGAAGAATGACGGAGAAATGCCAGTAGAGAGGGATTAATTAAAGAGGTGAGCAAGGTGGAAGTGGGCAGTGGGGGAGATAGAGTGAAGGAGGTGAGAGGGGATGGGATCCATGAGGCAGGTTGAGAGGGGGAAGGATAATAGAAGATAATGGACTTCATCACCCATAGTGGGTGGAATGAGCACAAAAGGTGTTGGCTTGAGGGAGAAGAGGGTGGAGTAGAAGTGGGGACAGAAAAGAGATGAGAGGAGGAGATTTAGTGTCTGATTTACTCAATTTTAGGAGTCATTGTAAGTTAGGGATAATGGGAGGGGAGAGAAGTAGCAAAGGAGGGTGTTGAAGGTGGCAAAGAGGTGGCGGGAATTGGAAGATTGGAAAGAAGTGAAAGATTTGAAGAAGGATTGTTTGGCAAGAGAGAGAGGAATCTGCTAAGGAGCAAGATTTTCTCCAGTGGAATTTGGCAATACATCAGTATTTTTGAAGGAATTGGGTAAATTTGGAGTGTCATTGTCACGATTCATGGCAGGGAATATGGTTCCTGGGTTTGTCATGCAGAAATACACGTACATGTAGGGGGACTCAGTGAGCAGAGATCTTGTAGATTAGTCACACTGAACAGCTGTGCCGAGATGCTGGCAAGGATTATAAAGTAAAAAAAACCCTCTCTATAAACCCTCTCTCCCCTGCGTCTCTCTGTCTGTCCACCCCTCCCCTTAGATTGTACGCTCCTCTGAGCAGGGCCATCTCTCCTCCTGTTTCCACCACTTCTAACTCTGCTCTCCAGCTACTTAGCCCTCCTCCTCAAAGGTCCTCCACCCCACGTCCACTTTCGCTCCCTCCTCCCCCCTGGGGGTCTCCCTGTCTTCCGCGCCCCCCTTCTTGGGCCCCGTCGTTTTCGGATCCTTCCTCCCCTTTCCCCGCCCTCTCTAGCTGTGCATTGAGCGTACTGAGTTGCTGTGTTTACTGTACTGTGCTGTCTCCCATTGTATTGTGATTTTGTTTGTCTCTGTACGGCGCTGCGGATGCCTTGTAGCGCCTTATAAATAAATATTAATAATAATAATAAAGTCTGTGAGCAGATATGCAGGAATAAGCAGAGCTGAGTCAGACATGCAGAGATACAGGAACAGGTAAGAGAGCTCTGCGGGCTGATAACTGTAGATTAGACACACTGGTGCAGCTGAGCTGAGGTGCTGGAAAGGATGGTAACTCTGTGAGTTGATATCCAGGAATGAGCAGCTGAGCTGAGATGCTGGAAAGGATGGTAACTCTGTGAGTTGATATTCAGGAATGAGTAGAGCTGAGTCAGTCATGCAGAGATACAGGAACAGGTAAGAAAGCTCTGTGAGGTGAGAACTGTAAATTAGACACACTGGTGCAGCTGAGCTGAGGTGCTGGAAAGGATGGTAACTCTGTGAGTTGATATCCACATTTGGCAGTTGAGAATATCGAGGCCCTTGTGTTCGGGCGATATGTGATAGTCATGTTTAAGATTTGGAACTGTGAAGGTGGACTAAAGAGGTGGGGACAGTGAAGTCAAAAGCAGGTTGGGTTTATGAGGAAGGCCATCTCTTTGGGAAAGGCCAGGGTGGATAGAGGGGAGAGAAGAGTTTCAAGCAAGGAACAGAAAGTACTAGGATTAAGGGTATCAAGATTGCATCTTCTGAGGGATTATTTAGGTAAGGGGAGGGGTGCAGAAGACAAGAAAAGAGTGAAGGAGAAGAGATGGTGGTCAGAGAGTGGGATGGAGAGTTGGAAATGACAGAAAGAGTACATTGATTAGAGAAGACAAGGTCGAGTTAGTGAACAAGACAGTAAGTGGAGTATGAGGTGCATTGTGAGAGGAAGAAAAGGGCAGGAATATGATGGATGCCAGGTCAGATGGGTTGTCAATGGGAATATTAAAGAATCTGACAGTAGGGCAGAATGTGACACTAGGGAGAATACGATTCTAGGGTAGAAATGTTTGCAAGCTCTTGATTGGATGATCTGAGTATTCTACTAAATAGAGCAATTGCCATGGGTCCATGGAGTAAGCTACATGGGTCCATGTAGAGTTGGATGCAAATAGCGTTTCCAACATATAATACACTTTTTTGCTTTTGCGCATGTCCACAAAGCACTAGTTATGGGTGTGGCCTTATGAAAACTGAGTCATATCTGCAATTATGGCTGCTTTAAGCCCCTTACATTGAAGGGTTGGAAAAGGGAAATAGGGGTGTGTAACTGGTATGTTGATGGAAATGCAGATTATGTAGACTTATACTGTATGCGTCTGCCAGGAGATTTGAAACTTGCAGGTGCATGATCACTAGTGTAAGTTATGGGCTGATAGTTAGATGTATATGTGCACACTGATTTACAGAATAGTAAGTAAAAGGTTGCCATTCAATTTTGGACCCAATTTTACTAATCAGACAATAGATCCATAGGATATACTTGCCTACCTTTTGAGATGGGGAGAAGGAGTTGCTGGCTGGTGGCAATCCAATGACCCCTCGGGCATTGGAAACTATATCTCCTAGCATATACAAGTGAGTGATGGGGAGAGAAGTAGCAAAGGAGGGTGTTGAAGATGGCAAAGAGGTGGCAGGAATTGGAAGATTGGAAAGAAGTGAGAGATTTGAAGAAGAATTGTTTGGCAAGAGAGAGAGGAATCTGCCAAGGAACAAGATTTTCTCCAGTGGCATATTGTAAGTGAGGGATGATGGGAGGGGAGAGAAGTAGCAAAGGGGGGTGTTGAAGGTGGCAAACAGGTGGCAGGAATTGGAAGATTGGAAAGAAGTGAGAGATTTGAAAAAGGATGGGTTGACCTTGAATACATTTCAAATTTCCTATCAAAATATTCTCCCTCCCGCCCTCTTAGATCTTCCTCTGACCTGCACCTTATCTCGTCTCTGATAACCATCTCTCAATCCCACCTACAAGACTTCTCCCGTGCTGCTACCCACTTAAGGAATTCCCTACCACACTCAGACTTTCCCACAGCCTTCAAATCTTTAGATGCTCTTTGAAAACCCATCTCTTCTTTAGAGGTGAACTTATCCTCGATAACACTATTCACACTAATGCACCCTCACAACTATCCCAATCTCCACTCTGAGCCACACTAGCTTCTCTTGTTTCAGCTGTGCCCTCTTCCCCTTAGAATGTAAACTCTCTAATATGCAGGGTCCTTCTAACCCTTTGTTTTCATGTCTCCATTCATTTTGTCTGCCTTGTATGTTCTTGTTTTATGTATGTCCTTGACTTCCCTACTGTACGGCGCTGTGGAGCAATGTGGCGCCTTAGAAATCTACGGTAATAATAATAATAACGTGAAGGGTGCCCCTGGTGCCCTAAGCTGCAATTAAATGCGGTTATTGTTGCCCTGGCTAGCTGGTGGGTATGGATATACAATACTAGAGTGTCCCCTACAAATACACGGGTGACACTAGTGCGCTGCAGTCCGTTCCAGTCCATCTCAGATCAAAACAGGAAATATAAACTTTAATTAACTTCTCTTCCTCCAGCACAAAAAAGCATAATGGTTGGAAAACATTACACATTTTGAACACCAGTCTATTCCTGAACATTTTCTTCAGCAGCCATGCTGTTTTCTCTCATCACAGTCCTACACAATACTTTGAAAATCCCAACACACCAGTCACTGTTGCTAGGAGCAGTACTTACACAGACTTTTATCACAGGTCACATCACACAGGCTTCTCAACTTAATTCAGCTCACCCAATTGGAGGCATGCAGTTGACCACCGGACAGATTCTCCTTGATCTCCAGGCTAATATCCAGGGGCTCTCTTCTTTGTGAAGCGCAAACATCCTCTGATCCAGGGACTTCTCTGCCATGCCCTCTCCAACATCCATACTACCTGCACTCCCAAAACCATGTTGCATTACAGCAAGGGGACCCTTTCCATTGGTTTGCTCCATGGGAATACCTGATAGAAGGAGCTCTCCAAATTTTCCCCTGTGGTGCCAAAAACTATCTGAAAAAACTATCAAAAACTAGTTGCAGAAGATGATCTGGGGTACCCCTGAAGGTGTGTATCTCCTTGCTGGTACCTTACTATGGGTCTTTCACTGATGGGACACCCCCTCTTATTCATTAATCTAGCACATAATCTGGCACATATTACAGCCACTCCAACATGTTCAACACTCTTATGGTGCCTATTGTAAATTTGGCACTGGGCACCCTATTATAAGGTCCTGAACGTGCCCCACATAGCACCAGCTGCAAACTTTGCTTTTCTCATGGGGTACTCTCTTACTCTTTTGAAATCTAGGAGCTATTATGGCTCTAGACTCTGTAGAGGAGTCATAAATTTGTGGCCCCATGCAATCCATTTGCTCGCCCCCTTGTACCAGGGACCTAGGAACACACATCTTTCTGGGTCCCGAGTTAACAATGGCTGATCTCCGACCTATACATGACACTGGCACATTAGCTATGCCCCCACCTATGACACGGCTGTCTGCATATTGGCAGGGGGCCATCTACCAGGTGATGTGACGGTCCGCATAGCCATGTGCTTCCTTATAAAACTGGGCATAATTATACAATAGTAAGAAACTGACGTTAAAAAATAAAATTTGTGCTATGATTTTGCAATTTTGTGGTACCTAAATTACCCCTATTGTCTTGTTTTGATAAAATGTAATTGTCCACAACAGCCTTCTCTTTTTTGGTTGCTTGCTGCTGTTCTTTGTATCTTCTTTTATCTTGTATGCTATATACAAGAAGATTTATTAGATAATAATAGTTAGTATACAAAAATGCTCTGTACGTATGAGATTATAGTTGCAAGAACTGAAAGATTTTAATATCAAGCAACGAAATATTCTTTGCAATGTAGGACAACTGATACAATAGAAAAAAAGAACATCATATTGCGCAGCTAATTATAATTAACCACCTAGCTAACTATATATAAAATATTAACTCTGTCCAAACACATTTTTGCTACATCCTTTTACATTATATAGCAATTTGTAGCCTATAGTTTGCACCTCGTTACTAAATTAATTGCTTACTACTTTTGTATCTTTTAGTTACAATTAAACATTTCCTAAAACTCATGAATTCCATTACTAAGTACTTGTGCAGACTCCAATAGTTTGAAATAAAAAAAACCAATTTGAAACAAATAGCTTCCATTAAATATATTTGGCCTAACCATGCAACTTTGGTAATACAAAATGGTACTTAAGAACTTTAGCGTAGAAGATTCAGTAATGCCTGGCCTCCTGTGAATTAATATTGTTTAGATTGGTTGCTATGGATAACAGACTCTGGTATACAGCCTTAGGACCATCTAGCTCACACCCTCCTACTTCAAACTTCATTTTATTGTTATCTTCTGTCGCGGTTTCTGATGATAGAATAGACCTCGAACCTTGCTCGGGTGATGTCTACCCTCCGAGAGGTGCAGGGGGCTTAAAAAAAGAGAGGTATTCAGCGTGCATCCCCGCAAAGGGATATGGGCTTGGCTGCTCTCTAACCACAGGTCGCAGTCCTCTAGGGGGAACAGAGCAGGCTACAAAGGAGACGAGAAGCTGAGCTGGAGCACCAGAAGGTATGTGCAGAGATTGATGGATCTGAGGAGCGAGGTAGGATGAGCAGCAGAGCACTGGAGCGCTGAGATCCTAATAGGTAGTAGAGCATAGGTACAGAATCAATGAAGATGTGCGGTGTTCTGCGGAACAAGCCACAATCAAGGTTGTGGAACAGATAACACAACAGATAACACAAGTACAAACAGAAAAAGTGATAAACTGCAGAGAACTGAAGCGCTGAGGTCCTGGTGAGCAGTATAGCCTGGAAGCAGGATCGATGATGATGCACAATGTTTTGCAGAGTAACCACAGGTCTTGATCATGGAACAGGTAACACGAGTACAAACGGAGAAGTGATAAACTGCAGAGAACACCTTCCCTCTGCCCGACTCTTCCCATTGGCAGGTGGAATCCTCAGCTCCTCTGTAAATGTTCTCACCTTGCTCTGTAAAATTATGGAGGAAATCTAGGCGCACCTGCATGATTGAGGGACTACCAAGTATGATTTTGTACTGCACTTCAGCTGTTTGAAATTTGTAAATACAGCCCGACATGTTTCTTTACCAAATAAAGAGTCAGTTTACAGAGTTGCATATGAACCTCTGGTACGTTTGCATCAGTCTCCCTGATATGTAGACCAAGAAGATCGGTCTCTGGAAACACAATTCAGAGTCTCTGATGAAGAAAACATGTCAGTGCAGTGTCCCTAATTGTGAAATGTACATCACTTAATAACTGTCTAGATATTATTACCAGTTGACTGAACAACAACCAGTGTTACATATGTATCACCATAATTCAATCCTTGCATCCCTAGATGAAATTCACAGAAACCAGTTACACAAATGTTTATGGATAGTATAAAATCCTAGCACTTCTGGGGAATAAGTATCGGCAAATGTCAAACACAGGCTTCCCCCAATGACACAGGACTTGATAACTTCCCTTCCAGTGACTCTCTAAGCCTGGTGATCTAGTAGGGCTCAACCAGCATGTCAATAACTCCTCCGTTGCAAATATTGAACAAAGTGAGTTGCTGCCACACAAGTGTTAACAGTTTACATGCAATTAGAAGCTACAAGAGGCTGTCCTTAATGTAGTTTACATTGTAAAATATATATTTCCTTACAAACACAACTTCATCTCAAATAGCTTCCATTCTGATAAGCTACTAACATGTTTACATAATATATTTTAGTATGGAATGAGTAGGTCTTTTATATAAACAACTAAAATACCCACCGGACACGTGTGCAGAAAATCTATAGTATTAATTTAGTTAGCTATGGTTTTATGTTTTTTTCTATTAACTGTGGGTCTTGTTATATTCTAACATATATAAAAAGTATATAGCTTTAACATTTGTATTTAGTTATTTATTTATGTATTGTTATATATATCATTGTTATATGAATATTTTTCCTATATGCAGCAGCAAAAATCAAATGTTTGTCATTCCAAGCCACAGATCTGACTTAACCAAGACACCAAAAGGATTTTGTTCAGCCTAAAAAGATCACAAAAAAGCTGTGTAGTAAAATGTGGCTCACCAAGAGGATTTTAGGCCCTTTGTATCCAGAACAATAACGAGACTTGTGCTAAGAAAAAATATGAAAGCAGAGAGTGTGAGTCTATATAACACCCTGCTGAGCTGAATAAATCTAACGGAGAAATTAGCAAAACCCCCAGGAACCTCAATAATTACTCATTAGCATTTCTCTGCTGTTAATTATGACAACATAAAGTTAATTGGGGATCGTGAAAAGTCCACTATTATTTAATGAGCTCTTTCTTTAAGAATGTGCCTGTGTATTTGCCAAAATTTGAGTATAGAGGTGGAATTTGAGAAATGTGAACATAAAACCAGTATTTGTGCGAAGGAAATCTTCTTAATACACTTAAATAAAGCCTTCTCCATCAATATCCATTGATAAACTGTCAATGTATAGTTAAAAGCTAAGTAGCTCCCACTGATATTCCCCAGACAGAATCTAATTGATGTTTGTATGCTTTTTGCACCTGTCTTATTGATACATGTAAATGTGGTAGAAATATTTAAATCCTTTTTGAACTACATTGTTTTTTTTCCAGTAAAACTTATATTATTTTGCATGTGTGTGGGTCATCAGATAAACAAAATCAATGTACAATGTAATTGTGAAAATCAAAATATAATAATGATCTGTGTATTACGCTGTAATCTATTTAATGTGCACATATAGGATTTTCACAGTGAATATTGCACTCTTTGCCTTTCTGAGAAATATCTATAGTCTAGTTAAGGACATACTTGACTTACACTGTATTTAATATAGTAAACAATACAAAATGCTTTTTAGGTAGAAGTGGCAACAACTTTTCTTCATGTTATAAACAGTGGGCTTGATTCATTAAGGAATGCAAAGAGAATGCAATTTGCATTTGTTAAACATGGACAGAGAATGCAAGCAGGTAGGTCTATATTGAACAAGAAGAGGATCTCAAGAAACATTAAGTACGCTCTGCCTATACGGCACTTGACATAAGCAGACAGACACAACACACTGCAGGATATGTACAATGTATATGTATATATAAAGTCCCATAAAATGCCCAGAAAAACGATACAATTACAAAATTCACTAACACCTGTTAATAATATAATCATTAATGAAAATACATATAAAAAATGTAAAAAAAAAATGTTTCCATTTATTTTTTTACATTTATCAGGATGTTATTAATGCCTACTGTACATAAAATGCATTTGTTTAGGTTCTCCTTATTGCAAATACACGTTCTAGCATGCATACGCGACTGTCATCACTATCACTCTTCATTTACATCAGCCTGTCATGAACATAGAGAACTTACAGTTATTTATAATAATTAGCCATCACCTACTTGTGGGGAATATGGCTTAAAACATAATTGCAGTGTTTATTTATTATATCAACTGAATCCATTGATAAATTGAGCCAATATGGTGTAAAATGTGAAATCAGAAGGACTGTTGTATGTTTATTTGGTAGCTCTGCACATCTCAGTGTTAGAAGATGCAGTGTCACCTGTAGCAGCTTCAAAGGCCACTGGGTGAGCTATATAATGACACAAATTAGTTTTTTGGACACCTGAATAGACCTTGTGGGGCCGTCTATAGCTTGACATCTTTGCAGACAAAGGCAGCATTTGAAGGCTGCCTGTACAGGTATATAGAAAAATGAACTTCAAAAAAAATGTCTTCATATTTCATTTTTTGGGAAATCTGTGTGGCACGCCATACTGAGTAGCAGAAATCACACATCAGGGAACAGCTATAATCACATGTCTTTGGGAAAGTTATATCACATAATTCTATCATGTTTGGTATTTAAATGTGCGGGAGATTATGATCAGTTTATTAAAGGGGGAGCTATGTCTGTCTGTAAAAGGTTGCCAAAGGTCAAAACTTTTGGAATATTTGTAAGCAAACTATAATGACACCCGGGGGACATTCCTGCCCCCCCTATTAACATTAACACTGCCCCTGTGAAGGCCATCCCATTTCATTTTGCTTAAAAAACCTGTGTTGGGAAGGGGCAAATTTTCAGTCTTTTGGGAAATCAATCATAATTAATAAGCTGTCCATCTTTACAACAATTTCCCTTGGCCAGAATATACCACTTATCTGTAAGTTATACTCTGAATTTAATCTCTTTTATTTTAAACTGTTTTGCTTGTGTATATTATGTCAATTGTTTATTAATTGTTTTTTTTTATATCTGAATGCCCTGTATATTTAGACTATAAATTTAATAAGTGGTGTCCTTGATACTCTAATGAATCCATTAGCCTGGTAAGAAGAATATAGATCGATCAAGTTAACCCTTTGAATGCCGGTGTGTGATTTGCTAATACATTTGACTAGCAAGCCTAGTGTGGGCTTGTGTAACATTTACATGTTACATTTGTGTAACAGTCTGGAAATTTCTGGTGTGGGCTTTATTAACCTATGGGTAGCCAGAAGCCTTGTGTGCCAGTGTGGGACAGCATATCAGGGTCCTATTTCCCGTATTCAATAGGCGGTGGAAAAAATGAAGTGTGCGGGGGTGTGAGAATGCTGTTGTGGGGCGATTCAGCAGGTCTATAGCCTGTGTGATAGGTAGAGAGAGACTGAGTGCTGGAATCGTGTGTAACCTCATACAGTAAACACCCAAAGTCACGGATGCTGGGAGCATGTTCGTGACACTGCCCTATAGCTAGTCCAAGTGATACAGCTGAAAATCACATACCTAATAGATGACCAGAACTTGAATCGGATGGTGCTGCTTCCGCTGAACCTTGGCACGCTCTTCCTGTACTTTGATTATGCGCATATTCCCCTTCCCTCCCCCATTCCACCCTTCAAATTGTAGGCTGTTGGAAGTGTCCCTTGCAGTTGAAGATGAATTGCATATACTAACGTTCACTGGCATATAGTCCGGTTCTGGGCAGATCAATTTTTATGCAATTTTTATGCAAAATATGGCACGTATCGCCATTTATGTTACTTAATGAATCAGACCCAGTATTTCTTGCTACAGGCGGGTCTTCCAATAACCTATAATCAACCACTAAACTTGTCTATGTTTTAAGCTACATTACCGATTTTGATTAACTATGTAAACTAAAGTGTCTATATTGAACTAAAAATGCGATAAGTTCTTTGCTCTTAAGCGCAGAAACAGTGGTGCCGAGAAAGGAGGGGAAGCAGGTACAAAGTACAGGGGCTTAGGCCTGCATGTGGCCCATGGTCTGGCTGTTTAGTGGGAGGAGACACCAACCTGATGTGGTTATGTCCCGTTTGGCGGCTATGGAAGGGGTACCAAGAAATTGCTGCACTGGGGCTCAAAATTCCTGGTGGCTCTGCAAAGAAATAGCACAGCAACAAATAGTGATGCCAGGAACTAGTTGAGTGTTGATATTAGTTGTGTCTTCTTTAAGACAAGAAAAAGCTATAGAATATAGTATGATGATGATGATGATGATGATGATATATGCTTTACGCTGATTATCTACCTCAACAGAGACATACATTACTTATGTGTCCTACTGCCGCATGCGATATGCACTATTTCTGAAGAGTATGAAATAGAGTTATCTATTTATTTGTGCCTCTCTAAAAACTAGAGAAGTCAGAAAATGAGAATGCAAAGACCAAAACCCTTTATATATAGGTGTAGAGAATCTACCATTCTTCCAAATAAGACAAAACTAATTTTGTGTTGGTGTTTTTGTGTGTCATACATGTACTTATTTTTCTAACACATGTATGTCATCCTGGTCTTTGATGGCTTCCTTGTGTTCCTACTTTGCAATTGTTGGACCATATTCTGATTTTCAATTACATGCTAATTTAATTTTCTATACCTTCTGTTTTAGGTGAATCTGGTATTTACTGGTTGACTTATCAGTTATTTATCTATTCTGAGGCTGATCTGCATATCACTGCGTGCATCAGATGGTGAACTTGGGTCACACAGGTAAAATCCCTGACAGTAATGTTGCTGTGATTTTTAAACAATGATATTGACGGAACACATGATGACATTCACTAATGACACTGGTCTAAAACCTAGTGACCCTTGACAAGTCCCTTTATCTACATGCCAAATTGGATTACATTTTCCATGAGTCTGGCTAATATGCTCTTGCCAAAAATGGCTGCATAGACTAGTCCATCACACAAAATCATTCTCTATACTATATTACCAATGATTGGTATTAAATGCAATGCAAACTAAAATAAAGGAATAGAACATGCATTCTATGTGAAATACAAACTTTGCTGCAAGGTGTGTTTAATGCTTCCCTTTGCAGATAGTAAAGTATATATAAAGATTTTGTCAAGCTGATTTATGAAAAATATAGTGTTCTAAAATCTACACTATTTAAGAATTTACGCTGATTGTCAATAATAATAATACATGAGTATTTACAATGATACTGATACGACAAATACTACACTTAAGCGGAAGTCTAATTTTTCCAGCAACTGCCAGATTATAAAGGTCGTGAATTATGTTCTGACTTACATTAGACCAAATCAAGTGCAAATGGTTTCTTTTCAGGCTCATGGCCTTGCACAATTGCATGTACTTAACATTACTAGAATAACAGGTTTAAGCCCTGCTGAGATAAGCCTCTTTGCTTACAGTAATTAAATTCAGGGTGTCCATGTTTTAAGAGACCAACAACTGTTTCTCTCACTTCTCCCAGGTTTCATGCAAACAAAACTAGAAAGAAGTATATAAATATTGAAATATTTGATTTCCACTAGCAAGCATTCAATATATTATTATTTCAATTATAATGTGATTTAGTTTCTACCTAAAAAACAAACAAAGGAAATATATTGAAACAGAGTTAAGTAATGGAAAGTCGTATCTGGAAAGGGCAGCTATTAATCATTGTTTAGATAAATGTAATTTTAGATTATTTTTTTAGGAACAGATGATTAAAATCATTACACTGAATCTCTCTCAATACAAAGATATAACTAATACCACTAATATAACTAATACAATATAGAAAGGGGTTGAACAATTAAATACTTTGGAGCACAATTATTAAGTTTGATCATTTATATTAACTAAAGTATAAAAAGACCATCTCTAAGTAAGTACACTTGTACTGTGACATTGAGGAGACCTTCAGGTCTTATTTATTTTAAAAAACAAACAAAAGCATATAAAGTCATATGAAACTATAACATTAATGTTCTGCTACACTGCCTGATAAAAGACCAAAGAAAGAGACTGATATAAACATAAGAACTGTTGCTTGCTATCCATCTATATAGTCATGTGAAAATACCTTCATAGAGAGGGTATGAACAGATCACTACAGAAAGTACAAACACCATCAAGCACATAAAGTACTGAAGCTCAACAATACAATGGTGGATACTATTATATTGAAGGAGTTGTTGCATTTTATTTATATAGCACCAAATGATTTTACAGTGTTTTAATATCAGATCATTTTATTTAGGTACACCAGCCCTGCTCCAGTGGGCCATACATGTACGTCTCTAATTTCACTACTTTACGCAGACAAACAGCAGGGCATGCTTAATCAGAAGTCAATCACCCTATGTCTATGGACCGTGGTGGGAAACATGAGCTCCCCGGAAGAAATCCATGCACGCGCTGGGAGAACATACAAACTCCTTGCAGATAGCACTCTGATTTATAATCAAATCCAAGCTTTAAGACTGTACTGCTAATGTATTAGAAAATTGTAAAGGACCAAGTAAAAAAATGAATAAGTACCCCAGCAGATGGTCGATAAAGATCAGGGTGAAGAGGACAATTTTTGGACACAATAACTAATTATGATAAAATGCAAGACTTTTCTGTGTAGCCAAAAGTCTAATCTCATGTCGCTCTATGGAGTCTACTCACTGTTTTTACAGATTCTTTTTCTTCTTTAGTGAATCTTTTTCCATGATCTATAGTGCCACAGACATTTCATGTACCTTAAATATCTTTATTTAGAAATAAAATGCCTGGGAATGTCAACATCATTTTCATGGGTCTTTAGAACAGCTGCAGGAACCTCAAGAAGACTACAACATATATCATATGACAAGCTCATGGGTTTAGCAAAAAACGACCTGCAATTAGTTTTGTTCCCTTTAGAACTTTTGACCTTCTATAAAACATGAAGATTTGTTTTTCTAAATCTATCAAACTTTCACTACACCCTTCATTGCATTTTGCTATACATTGGACATGTGAAAAGAATGGAATATAATGAAATAATTTCTATAATGACTTAGATGTGCAAGATGTGGAGACAGGGATCCTGCCAGTCAGAGTAAGTTTAAGGTATGAAGTTAATAATGTCCAGCAGAACATAAAACAGATTGCAAATGTGACACAGCGAGCCTTGTTTCTGATGTACAAAATAGCCAAGTCCCAGCACCAAATCTCCTTTGATGGCACTGTGTGCTTTGATTTGCATAGGTGAGTCTAGATTTCAAGAGTATGGGCTTGAAGAGAAAAATGTCAACATTTGTGAAGGAGCAGAAGATTACACTGATAGGAGAAGCTGGGTGGAGCGAGGAGTTTTCATGCTTAATATAGATTGAGTGTATTGGTGAGTGTAGTTTTGAGGAGCAGAAGATTGCACTTTCTGATAGGAGGAGTCGGGTGGAACTAGCTGGTTCCTAGCTATGTATGGATTAGGTGCATCAGTGGGTATTGTTTTGAGGAGCAGAAGATTGCACTGGCTGATAGGAGAAGTTGGTTGGAACAGAGGGGCTCCTAGCTAAGTATGGATTAGGTGTATCGTTGGGTGGCGTTTCGAAGAGCTAAATATTGCACTGACTGATAGGAGGACTCGAGCAGAGTGAGGAGGTTCTTTGCTGGATATGGATTAGGTGTATCAGTGGGTATTGTTTTGAGGAGCAGAAGATTGCACTGGCTGATAAGAGGAGTTGCGTGGAATGAAGGGGTTCCCAGCTATGTATGGATTAGGTGTATCATTGGGTGTAGTTTTGAGTAGGAGAATATGGCACTTTCTGACTTGAGGAGTTGGGCTGAACAAGGGGTTCCTTGCCAAGTATGGATTGTAGTATCAATGCGTGTAGTTTGGAGTTGCAGTTGAAGACAGAGAAGCAGGAAGTGCATTTCTAGGCGCTCTTTGCCCATTGTAAAAAGAAAAAAGCATCAAAGACACAAAAGTGCCACATGTAATATCAACACTACAGATGTCGCCCCACTCTCATGAATAATTTTAGATGAAAAGTCGAACAACATTTTACTTTATTTGGTTCCAAAGTGGTAAAACTTTGGACCTTGATGTGACGATTACTTTTTTGCCCAGTGTGCCTCTTGAGATTTTTCACAGGTATACTTTTAATTTTTGGAAGCATCTCCTGAGTGTAGAGAGTAGATGAGCTCCTACATGTGAAAAGGGTGCAGCTGTGCAAAACCAAGGTGTTGTTCCAGTACGCATCAAGCGCTCTTCATAATTGAGATACAGAGAAATTCAACATATCTTTTAATTCGAAAATTCTTTGAGTAGACCACTAAAACAAAAATGCAAGTCTTATTTATCTACTATATAAATGCCTAGTGGCGTGTGTGGAAAAAAAAACCAAGCTGCAGCGCCACCTGCTGGGCAGAGTTATACACTGACCTATATATTTCTTAAAGGAGAAGTGACAGTTGGGAGTGGTTGGTGGTTGCCGGGGGTGGCAGTGGGGAGTTTTTAACACCTTAAGTAGCTTGATGAAGGATGTGGCGATAAAGATGAAGGATGAGGTGATGGAGAAAAATGATGAGGTGGTGACATGTAGACAAAACCACGTTAAAAAATGGCGCTTGCGTTGGGAAGTAACGCTCCTCCCCTGAGGAGGCCTGGGCTAGGCCAAAATGCATGACAAGAACCTTTTCAACACCTTAAGTAGCTTGATTTGACTAGAATGCATGAGTATTATGCACGGGTTAACTTGTGTGTATATATATATATATATATATATATATATATATATATATATTTATATATATATATGTATATATTTAAATGTACAGTAAGTAAAATTCGTACATCTTGACAAAAATTTAAAAATATATATTTATACTATATTTACGCTCTTTTGAGTACAAGCATTGAGTACAAGCTATTATTCTCTGCTATCAAACAAGCCAGACAAAATGAGGCTGTCTGTGTCCTTGAGACAGGGAGTGTTGATCTTTCTAGTAAACATAGCTCCCCCCACAGTCAAATTATTATATCATGTACGTTAAGCTCATGCCATTTTTTCATAATGCTATTAGCATTCTGTATATAAGATTTAGTGATCATTTAATACAGAGAGCGCATTATATTGTCCTTAGAACTGATTATAAAGTCCAGATTTTATAGTGAATATTAGTAGAACTTCTGTCAGAGCAGTTATTCCTCATCCTTGTTTTTACATAACATAGCATAACTAACCAATTCATATCTTTTCTCACAGTAATAAGTAGCACCAGGTGTACTATGGTTTATTTCTCAATTTACTATGGCATGTAATTTAACCATTGCCATCTTTGAAATTAATGGGACTAACATTATGAAATGCAATAGGGGTTGAACACTTGGACAAAATTACATTTAGTGATTTATGCTTGAAACTGTTATTCAGTAATAACATATCGAACAGGCTTTATTGCATGGCTCACCATTTAGAGATCAATATCATACTATTTCCATTAAAGTCTGAAATGAAGTCTGATACCTAAGTAGGTCAATTATTAGAGGTGAAGGATATATTTTTAAATAATTCCTATTTTATGGAATTGTATTATTGATGTTAGATGATAATCATATATATATATATATATATATATATATATATATATATATATATATATATAACCCTACATAATTATTTTGGATACCACCTTGTTATAGTATAAAACAGTTGTGTATGAAAAATCTAGCCCATTGCCTAATGCTTTTTATTGGCCTCTGTAGAGATGCTTGAATCACCTTTGTAATATTTCTTGAACGGCTTTCTCAAATGAGTCCAAACAATAAAATAATTTGCTGGAATTTTTCAACTTTTTAATTAATTTAAAAAAAAATTAACTAAATTTAAGAAATTCGAGGAGGTAAGGAATAGGGGACTGATTGATTAAGGATCTTAACTTGAGAAACTTCTTATTTTAGTCTCCTGGACAAAACCATGTTACAATGCAAGGGGTGCAAATTATCATTATGTTTTGCACATAAGTTAAATACTGACTGTTTTTTCATGTAGCACACAAATATCAACTTTAAATTTCAGTGTACAAATAATCTATCAAGTATTTGTGTGCTGCGTGAAATAACAGCCAGTATTTAACTTATGTGCAAAACAGAATACTAATTTGCACCCCTTGCATTGTAACATGGTTTTGTCCAGGAGACTGAAATAAGAAGTTTCTCAAGTTAAGTTCCTTAATGAATCAGGCCCTAGGATACATATTTTATAAACAACATATGGTCAATACAGATTGTATGGGGTCTTCTAGACAAACTGAGCCAATGCAGTATATTCCAGTATATTTACATCAAATAGAGAAGTGCAGGGGCACAAAATCAGCCCAGCCAAATAATCTTCAGTGTGAGTGTAGAGAGTTACTAAGGAACGATGGTTTGATCAGGTATCGAGTACAGATGCATGAATTTCATTTAAAGAGGTTTCTTGAACCGGCTTAAAAGTTCACATATCTCATGTGAATGGTGATCTCAGACTTTGAACTTGGACAGTAATGTTCACTGTGGAATTAAAAGTAAACAAATGCTATGAAATGTATCCCTTTAAGTTGAACAGACAATAAAGGGCATAGTTTATTTCAACTTTTTTTGTTTTAAACGTGAGCCGCAAACTCAAATTTGGAACTTGAATTTAAAAAAAAACAACAAATTGAACAAGCCGAAAAACTGTCTATATTCCAATAATCTGAGCATATTCATTAAGGAAAATAAAGCAAAAAAAGGAGTAACTTTGCACCTTGGCAAAACCATGATGCATTGGAGGGGGATGTCAATTTAAAATGTGATGGCCGATTTATAGTTGGTGTAGAGATGCCCTATATTCTCTTGAAATTTCGGTGGAAAAATCAAGTTATCAATTATTTGTGTGCTACATGAAAAAACAGTCAGTATTTAACATGTGAAAATCAATAAACTAATTTGCACCCCTTGCATTGTAATATGGTTTGTCCAGGAGCAAACTTACTCCTTTTTTTGCCTTACTTAATGAATCAGGCTCATTGTTTAAAAAAACTCCACCCTACCTGCATCCTGCCTTAGAATAGTCTACAAGCCTAATTCTTTCCTCATGTTTTCCTTTCTACCATCACACCTTCTGCCCATTTCTTCACGGTCTAGCTTATGCAGATACTACTTGTCACTTTAAGCTCGACGTCTAGCCAATGATTGCTCTGCATTACCTTGAACTCTGTTAATTAATAGCTGCCTGATCATTTTGTGACTATGTACTGTGTTATTATGTATTATTTGTTGCTGTTTGCGTTATTGTTTACTTTGTTCATCACCTTTATATAGTGCTGCAGAGCCCTTATAGCGCCTAGTAAATAAAAGATAATAATAATTCTATAATATAGAGTTTGAATATAAGGACTATCTCCACCTGGCAGTCATAAGTGTTACTGCACTTTTTTTTTTTTTTTAGATTTTTTTTGACAATATTTCTTGGCTTTTAGGTACCAGTATTGCTATCACACCTCAAACACGCCAGTGCATATAGCTGATATGTAATCTGTTTTAATCATATAATTTGTGATTTAGTACTTTTGATTCTTCGATGACTGGTAGCACAATTAAAAACAAATCTATTAGGTAAAGTGATGACTGAGAGTGGTTTAATTGTTTCATGAATAAAGATAAATGTTTCTCTTTTTAGTCTCGAATCTATAATATAAATGTCTAGTGGCGTGTGTTAGTCTGTCTGTCTGTGTGTGTGTGGAAAAAATAAAATCAAGCTGCAGCGCCACCTGCTGGGCGGAGTTATACACTGACCTACTAAATTCTTAATGTGTGTGGAAAAAAAAATTCAGAAAGGGCTGAAATTTGGTATACTAAGATGTTTTTAATTTGTTAATTTAATTTGTTAATTGTTAAAAGTGTTTATAAAGATTTTAAAAAAAATATATATATATTTCTTGAAGGAGAAGTGACAGTTGGGAGTGGTTGGTGGTTGCCGGGGGTGACAGTGGGGAGTGGTTGGTTTTTGAGGCCTGGGCTATGGCCCAAATGCATGACAAGAACCTTTTTAACACCTTAAGTAGCTTGATTTGACTAGAATGCATGAGTATCATGCACGGGTTAACTTGTATTTAATCACTGTTCAATATTTCTTTGTATTCCGTCTGCACTTTGTCTTGTGCATATTACTTAAAGTTTGCTGGTATAGAAACACAAATACAATTGTATGAACTGAACATGAAAGGCGAGCATTTTTCCAGAAATACCCCTAAGATTATATTTTCTGATAGGATTAGATACAGATCTTTTTTTCTTTTGCTGTTGAGATGGATTATAAATGTATGTGTCAGTATGAAATATAGAGCATATGTAACTTGCATTGCAGTGTATTTTTTTCCAGTCTACACCTGTTGAATTCCTTAAACCTCCAACAAAATCATTGCCAGATGAACTTATATTCCTTTAATTTTTTAAGTCAGAACAAATTTTTTAAAGTCGCCATAAGCGCTCTGGAATGTATAAGATTGAGACACTTCTGGGGAAAAGTGAAAGTCTAACAATATGTTTATTTTAGCCATAATTTTGGCAAAATACGTATTGGGTAATGGATGAAAGCAAAACTTTAAAATTAAATTTGTTTAAAATGTTATTCTGAATATTCAAAGTTTGCTTAATTTACCCTTCAATATTTTTGCCAACTCAATATTAATGTTACTTTTAGGCACACTCTATCGCTGGGTAGACAGGGGAGGGCAGCCATAGGTTGACCAGGGACGATCAGAAGACTCTTATGATATCAGAGTACAAATTATGGGAAATAATGCAGATGTACCTATCCCCTTACTCAGAGGCGGAACTAGCAAGCTGTGGGCCCTAGTGCAGGGAAGAGGGGGAGGAGGAATCCGAGGCCCACAGCTTGCTAGTTCCCCGTGCAGCGGGCGCCATTATCTCCATGGGCCCTGGTACACCGCATGTGCTGCACCCGTGATAGTTCCGCCACTGCCCTTACAGGATAGATATGGTCATGTTCTCTCCTGATGCCTTGCAGCTCATCTGGCATGTGCAGACGAGAGTAACTTGTAGTGGTACTCACCCTAGCCTCCAGAAAGGCGACTAAGAGGAGCAAGACTAAAAATTGTGGCTTGGTGTGGCCATTCTTTACTCTGCATACCAGAATAGTGATGGAAGCACAAGATGGCATTGATCTCACTGATGTCAAACTAGAAGTTGATTACCATGAATATTGGCCATCACTGCCTTTACAGCAGCTCTAAATATTATGATAGCTTTAACCAAGCTGTTAATAGATTATTTTGTTTCAATGTGTGATATTGTGAATGACTTACCATGATTTTTAACTGCCAGGTAATATTAATGAGTGCCAGGCCAATATATGCTTCATAAGATGCTAAAATACCTTCCCTCTTTTATCGATATGAGTGATTGTTTACTGGGGCACTTCTATAGTCTCCATTTTGATTATTAGTTTTCCCTTTACTTGTCCATTTAGTTTCTCCCCCTTCAATAATCCTCCACTTCTACTAGTATAGCACACTTTTTGACAACCTTATTTTGTTTTTCCATTCCACCTACACCACTTACCGCAATGTACCAAATACAGCTGCATACCAATAGGGTTCTATCACTCTCTCTCTCGTGTCTCTGAAACTTGTAAAATGTTACTCCAATAGATTGTAAGCTTGTGAGCAGGACTTTCTTACCTCTCTGTCTGTCTGTATTACCCAGTATTGTTTTATTACTGTGTTTGTAAAGTGCCACTATATTAATAAATGTTGTTGATGATGATGATGAAGATGATGATGAAATTAAATTCTCCTAACAAGATTTGGCTATCCCTAAATATGTTTCAAGAATTGAAGGGGGATATAATTGGCCTTCAGGAGACACATTTTGCAGCCAATAAAAATAAGCTGTGTTCGTAGATAAAGAGGGAAGGTAGCTGATACCAATTGGAGAAACAGATTGCCAAAGCTAATTTATATGTCCCTAACATTGGACATGTCATGGATTTGGATAGTCTTTCAATGATTGAGACCCATAAGCAAGGTTCATTTAGAATTTTAGGTGACTTGAACCTAACCCCCGACAATGCTTTTGATAGCTCTTTCCCACACTGAGCTAAGGAGCAAATTAACACTTTAACTAGAATGAGTGAGGGTTTCTCAGTGCTGTTGGTTCAATTTGGCCTTTGTCACGGGCACTAGGAGTCTTTACCCAGGGATCACCAGGTGATAGGCTTACCAGAGCAGTATAGGTGGTAATATGGTACTCTGGTAGCAGGGTGATCACGGAACAGGAAATAGCAGATGATGAGATGCTCAGGAAAGTCTATGACTAGCAGCACTGGCAATATGGAGGTAGTAATACACGAGGAACTGTATGGACAAAGGACACGTGAAGGTAGTCAGTGGTCTGCGGTAGCAAGTTGTACCACTGCTATAGTGAGGAGGAATGTCCAACAGAAACGAGGAGGTGATGAGAGTCAGCGGTCTGCGGATAGCAAGTTGTACCGCTGTCTGAGTGAAGGAATGGAATCCAAGTGGAGGTATCCGGGGAGTCAGTGGTCTGCGTTAGCAAGTTGTACCACTGCTATGTGAGAGGATACTGGAACAGGTGAAACTGTAAACAGGAGTCAGTGGTCTGCCACTAGCAAGTTGTACCACTGAATATATATGTGAGGAGGTGCACGGGGAGAGACTGCAACACAATATATACACGGGCACCTTGACTTTGATCCACAGTAATATGCACAATATAAATGTATAAATGACTGAACAACACTGCCAATATAGAAAGTCTCTTGAAGTAATCCAGCATGAGATAACACAGTCAATGATGGCAGTAGAGTCAGCAGATAGTACACTCCAGAGGAGAACCAACACAGTCCAGCAAGGTATGCAATACACAGCACAGTCAATGGGAAGTATGCATACCGTGGTTCAGGAGAAGGCAGTCAGACAGGAGTGCAGAGATACCTGAAGGGCAGGAGGCCAGCAGGATACAAGTCCCTGGATGGGTGAAGCGGGGGTCTAGCAGGTGCAGCGCACAGGTAGGTAGACCAGCAGGGAGCACAGGAAGGCGTGGAGAGCGGATCAGCAGTAGATGGATGAGTAGCGCTGAGAAGTAACAGCAGCGGGTCTCTGCGGGAACACGGAGGTAACCAATAGCAACCAGCAGGTGCAGTAACGATGGGACCCCGGAGCAGAGTTGAACTGGAACAGATGATCACGGAGAGTAGCGGGTAGCAATAGTGGCAGCAGACTCAAGGAAACACGGTAGAGTTGACAAGGACTGAAGACTGAAGCGCACAGAGGCAGCGGATAGGAATCAGCTAGCAGTCACGATGATGAAACACAGACGAGTTGCAGGTTGAAGACTGTAGTGCACGGAGGCAGCGGATAGGAATCAGCCAAACAGTCACGATGATGAAACACAGACGAGTTGCAGGTTGAAGCCTGTAGTGCACGGAGGCAGCGGATAGGAATCAGCTGGCAGTCACAATCATGAACAGGTGAGTGGATGTGGTTGAAGCCTGTAGTGCACGGAGGCAGCGGATAGGCATCAGCTAACAGTCCCAATGATAAATGGTAGAGTTGAAGTGGTTAGAAGACTGTAGTGCACGGAGGCAGCGGATAGGAATCAGCTCACAGTCACGATGATACAGTAGATGGTAGAAGTGGTATGGGAACCACAGTAGTAGAAGTGGTTTGGAAACCACAGAGGTAGAAGTGGTTTGGAAACCACAGGAATCAGCTGGGCTGAATAAACGAGGAAACACAGGAACACCTTCAGAGACTCATGGGGAATGAGACTCCAAGATCAGGCAACGTGGTGTTGACCACAGGTGCTTAATATAGGGAGGTTGCCTGATCTGCCAATTAAGTTAAAGGAACATACACTGAAGGTTTGGAAAGGGCTGCGCATGCGCAGTCCCTCAGGATAGAGGACGTCCACGGTTCCTAATAGTCCGGGAAGAAGCACTCACAGTCCGGTGAGTGACAGTACCCCCCCTTTTAAAGGTGGGCACAGAACGCCTGGAACCGGGCTTGTCCGGATTTTTGGAATAAAACTTCTTCAGAAGGGCAGGAGCATTAAGATCTTCAGCTTTGATCCATGAACGCTCTTCAGGACCAAAGCCCTTCCAATGAACGAGGAAACGGAGGACTCCTCGCGAAATTTTTGCATCCAATACCTCAGTAATCTCGAAATCCTCCTCCTGATGAACTTGAACTGGCTGCGGTGCTGAGGGAGGAGTCGAGAAACGATTGATAATAAGAGGTTTGAGTAAGGACACATGGAAGGCATTGGAAATCCGAAGATTCTTAGGAAGAAGAAGTTTAACACATACTGGATTGATAACTTGAATGATCCTATATGGACCAATAAAACGAGGGGCGAATTTCATAGATGGAACCTTCAAACGAATATTTTTGGTAGATAACCAAACCCGATCTCCAATTTTTAGTGGTGGAATAGCCCGCCTCTTCTTATCTGCGAAAGACTTATATTTGTTAGATGTCTTCTTTAAACAGGTTTTGACCTGAGACCAGATATTTTTGAAGGTCTGACAAGCAGTCTCCACAGCAGGAACTTGGGTGGGTGGGAGGGCAGGAAATTCCGGAAAAGACGGATGGTGACCGTAAACCACAAAGAATGGAGTTTTGGATGATGACTCATGGTACATGTTGTTATGGGCGAATTCAGCCCAAGGGAGCAATTCTACCCAGTTGTCTTGGTTGGCTGAAGAGAACAGCCTAATAAAAGTCTCAAGATCTTGATTGACTCGTTCCGTTTGTCCGTTAGATTGCGGATGGTAAGACGATGAGAGTGCTAATCGTATGCCCAAGGTTTTACAAAGGGCCCGCCAGAATCTGGAAACGAATTGTACTCCTCTATCCGACACAATCTCAGACGGACATCCATGGATGCGGAAGATTTCTTTAATGAAATGTTCAGCCAGAGTAGACGAGGAAGGTAAACCGGACAGAGGGACGAAATGGGCCATCTTCGAAAATCTGTCTACCACTACCCAAATAGTATTGTGATTCTTACTTGGTGGCAAATCAGTAATGAAATCCATACTAATATGGGTCCAAGGCTTGGACGGAATGGGTAGTGGTCGCAGCAACCCTGCTGGAGTTCTGCGGGAGGATTTGAACTGAGAACATAAATCACAGGAAGCAATAAACTCTTTGACGTCTCTCCTCATTGAAGGCCACCAGTAACTACGAGAGAGAATCTCAAAGGTCTTATGTTCACCGGCGTGTCCAGAAAAACGAGAGGCATGGAACCACGAAAGGATTTTCCGCCTCAGAGTAGGAGGCACGAGGGTCTTCCCAAATGGTAGCATTTTGGTGGATGAAGCAGCCAGAGAAATACATTTGGGGTCTAGAATAGCATGGTTGGGAACCTCTTCTACATCAGAGGACGTCACAAAAGCTCGAGATAGAGCGTCAGCTTTCTTGTTCTTAGCAGCTGGTTTGAAGGTTATAATTAATTCAAAACGGGAAAAGAAAAGAGACCATCTTGCTTGACGAGGGTTCAAGCATTGAGCAGATTGCAAATATGACAAGTTCTTATGATCCGTGAAGATCGTCACCGGATGGCGAGCTCCTTCCAACAAGTATCTCCATTCCTCTAATGCAGCTTTGATGGCCAGCAACTCCTTGTCCCCGATAGTATAGTTTTTCTCTGCGGGCAGAAGACCCCGAGAGTAGAAGGCACAAGGATGTAATTTTTGTTGCTCCGAGCGTTGGGAGAGAATAGCTCCTAAGCCCACATTAGAGGCATCTACTTCTAGGAAGAAGGGGAGTGTCACATCAGGTTGTCGCAGAATGGGAGCAGACGAGAAGGACTCTTTGAGGATTTGAAAGGCTTGGAGAGCCTCAGATGACCATTGCTTAGTATTAGCCCCTTTCCGAGTTAAGGCCACAATGGGAGATGCAATGGATGAGAAGTCTTGAATGAAGCGTCTATAGTAATTGGCAAAACCTAAAAAACGCTGGATGGCACGAAGAGTAGTTGGCTGAGGCCAATGTAGTACAGCATTTACTTTGTCTGGATCCATCTTCAGGCCAACTCCGGAAACTATATACCCCAAGAATGGAATCTGGGGTAACTCGAATGAACATTTCTCCAATTTACAGAACAACGAGTTTTTCCGTAGTCTGGAGAGGACCTCTGCCACATGTTGGTGATGAGAAGGCAGGTCCTGTGAGAAGATCAATATGTCGTCCAGGTAGACAACGACACATACATATAATAAGTCCCGAAAGATCTCATTGATGAAACCCTGGAAAACCGCGGGGGCATTACACAGCCCGAAGGGCATTACTAAATATTCGTAATGCCCATCTCTGGTGTTAAACGCGGTCTTCCATTCATCACCGGAACGGATTCTAATTAAATTGTAGGCACCACGAAGATCCAACTTAGTAAATATCCGAGCTCCCTTGATGCGATCAAATAGCTCAGTGATCAGCGGAATGGGATACCGATTCTTGATAGTAATGGCGTTGAGTCCACGAAAATCTATACAAGGGCGTAATGATCCATCCTTCTTTTTGACGAAGAAGAACCCAGCTCCAGCGGGAGAGGTGGAAGGTCGAATGAACCCACGCTGGAGATTCTCCTGTATGTACTCAGATGTGGCTTGAGTTTCAGGTAACGAGAGAGGATAGACCCGACCCCTGGGAGGAGTCTTGCCAGGTAGAAGGTCGATCGGACAATCCCAAGAACGATGAGGAGGAAGACGTTCAGACTGAGCTTTATCAAACACATCGGCAAATGAAGCATACTGAGGAGGGAGTCCCGGGGAGGAAGATGAGATGGAAGATTGCTGTACTTTAAGAGGAATAACTTGAGAGAGACAACGATGGTGACATTCAGACCCCCAAGACGTAACTTGAGGGGTGCGCCAGTCAATCTGGGGAGAGTGACATTGAAGCCATGGAAGGCCTAAGACAATCGGACTTGTCGTAACTGGAAGAATTAAAAACGAAATTTCTTCATGGTGTAGTACACCAATCTGAAGGGTTACTGGAGACGTACTCTGGGTGATGAGACCATTGATGAGACGTGATCCATCTATAGCCGTCACAGTAATGGGTGTTTTTAAAGTGATCACTGGTAGGGACCATTGATTCACTAGTGATTTAGAAATGAAATTTCCTGCTGCTCCGGAATCAATCAATGCCTGTGACTCAAAGGATTTGGTAGCAAAGGAAATCGTAACATCGAAAGCGCAGACTTTAGATTTCATAGACAATGGAGAGGACTCCAGGGACCCTAACTTCACCTCTCCAGAACTAGTTAGGGCCTGGCATTTCCCGATTTCTTAGGGCAAGAACTGAGCATATGTGTGGAATCAGCACAATAGATACAGAGTCTATTCTTTACTCTTCGTTTCCTCTCTTCTAAAGATAATTTGGAACGTCCTATCTCCATGGGAATCACAGAAGGTGAAACTGGACGAAATTGAGGGTTTAAACGAAGAGGTGCTTTAGCAGAAGTTGTTTTCTCAGATTCTCTTTCACGAAATCTCATGTCTACACGATGGCAAAGAGAGATCAAATCTTCTAGTGACGAAGGAAGCTCTTGGGTAGTCAGTGCATCTTTAATTTTATCGGAGAGCCCCTGCCAGAAGGCGGCAACTAATGCTTCAGTATTCCACTGAAGTTCAGAGGCTAAGATCCTAAATTGAATGACATACTGTCCTACTGTATGGGAGCCTTGTCGCAAACGAAGAATGCTGGAAGCAGCGGAGGTCACACGACCTGGTTCATCGAACACACTTCGGAACGTGGAAATGAATTTGGCACTATCTTGTAGAATTGGATCGTTTCTTTCCCACAGAGGGGAGGCCCAAGCCAGGGCTTGTCCAGAAAACAATGAGATAAGATAGGCCACTCTGGAACGATGGGTAGAAAAATTTTGAGGTTGGAGTTCAAAATGGACTGAACATTGGTTAAGGAAACCTCTACAAGTTTTGGGGTCCCCGTCATATTTTGACGGAGTAGGCAGGTGAAGCGTAGGAGCTGTAGACACCTGGGATGGCACTGGGGAAACGGAGGAAAGCACAGGAGCTTCAATACTAGCTGTAACAGTCTGTCCAGATGTTCCTTGGGAGGTTAACGATTGGTAACATTGAAGTAACAGCTGTTGGCGAGCATCCTGTTGCTCCACACGGCTGACCAGATGCTGCAGCATCTCTTTAGCGGTAGGTTCCGTATCTGGGTCTGTCATGGCCTGATCTTACTGTCACGGGCACTAGGAGTCTTTACCCAGGGATCACCAGGTGATAGGCTTACCAGAGCAGTATAGGTGGTAATATGGTACTCTGGTAGCAGGGTGATCACGGAACAGGAAATAGCAGATGATGAGATGCTCAGGAAAGTCTATGACTAGCAGCACTGGCAATATGGAGGTAGTAATACACGAGGAACTGTATGGACAAAGGACACGTGAAGGTAGTCAGTGGTCTGCGGTAGCAAGTTGTACCACTGCTATAGTGAGGAGGAATGTCCAACAGAAACGAGGAGGTGATGAGAGTCAGCGGTCTGCGGATAGCAAGTTGTACCGCTGTCTGAGTGAAGGAATGGAATCCAAGTGGAGGTATCCGGGGAGTCAGTGGTCTGCGTTAGCAAGTTGTACCACTGCTATGTGAGAGGATACTGGAACAGGTGAAACTGTAAACAGGAGTCAGTGGTCTGCCACTAGCAAGTTGTACCACTGAATATATATGTGAGGAGGTGCACGGGGAGAGACTGCAACACAATATATACACGGGCACCTTGACTTTGATCCACAGTAATATGCACAATATAAATGTATAAATGACTGAACAACACTGCCAATATAGAAAGTCTCTTGAAGTAATCCAGCATGAGATAACACAGTCAATGATGGCAGTAGAGTCAGCAGATAGTACACTCCAGAGGAGAACCAACACAGTCCAGCAAGGTATGCAATACACAGCACAGTCAATGGGAAGTATGCATACCGTGGTTCAGGAGAAGGCAGTCAGACAGGAGTGCAGAGATACCTGAAGGGCAGGAGGCCAGCAGGATACAAGTCCCTGGATGGGTGAAGCGGGGGTCTAGCAGGTGCAGCGCACAGGTAGGTAGACCAGCAGGGAGCACAGGAAGGCGTGGAGAGCGGATCAGCAGTAGATGGATGAGTAGCGCTGAGAAGTAACAGCAGCGGGTCTCTGCGGGAACACGGAGGTAACCAATAGCAACCAGCAGGTGCAGTAACGATGGGACCCCGGAGCAGAGTTGAACTGGAACAGATGATCACGGAGAGTAGCGGGTAGCAATAGTGGCAGCAGACTCAAGGAAACACGGTAGAGTTGACAAGGACTGAAGACTGAAGCGCACAGAGGCAGCGGATAGGAATCAGCTAGCAGTCACGATGATGAAACACAGACGAGTTGCAGGTTGAAGACTGTAGTGCACGGAGGCAGCGGATAGGAATCAGCCAAACAGTCACGATGATGAAACACAGACGAGTTGCAGGTTGAAGCCTGTAGTGCACGGAGGCAGCGGATAGGAATCAGCTGGCAGTCACAATCATGAACAGGTGAGTGGATGTGGTTGAAGCCTGTAGTGCACGGAGGCAGCGGATAGGCATCAGCTAACAGTCCCAATGATAAATGGTAGAGTTGAAGTGGTTAGAAGACTGTAGTGCACGGAGGCAGCGGATAGGAATCAGCTCACAGTCACGATGATACAGTAGATGGTAGAAGTGGTATGGGAACCACAGTAGTAGAAGTGGTTTGGAAACCACAGAGGTAGAAGTGGTTTGGAAACCACAGGAATCAGCTGGGCTGAATAAACGAGGAAACACAGGAACACCTTCAGAGACTCATGGGGAATGAGACTCCAAGATCAGGCAACGTGGTGTTGACCACAGGTGCTTAATATAGGGAGGTTGCCTGATCTGCCAATTAAGTTAAAGGAACATACACTGAAGGTTTGGAAAGGGCTGCGCATGCGCAGTCCCTCAGGATAGAGGACGTCCACGGTTCCTAATAGTCCGGGAAGAAGCACTCACAGTCCGGTGAGTGACAGCCTTTTTGATGTATGGATATGCTGAATCCTTCATCTAAAAACTTAACCTTCTTCTCCTATGTTCAGGGGGAGGCTGGGCTTGGGGGCAGGGGGGCATCTGCCCACCAGGCCGGTTCCATGATGGGCTACCTTGGTCTGAGTCAAGGGGCCACCTGCAATTTTTCCTTTAAAATAGGCTGCTGAGTCGAGTTTTGCCCGGGCTGAAATTTTCCACCCCTCCCCTGCCCGTGTTCATCTCCTATACACCAGAATAGACTTCTTACTGGATCAATGGCATTTAGAAAGTATTTCTAAATCAACTATTCACCCTATGGTCGGACTACACTCTGTTGTTGTGGCTAAACATATGTAGGCTACCCCATTATGTCCTTGCCAATGGCACCCTTATGTCTATCTGTTAACCAATCCCCAGACAGTCCCTATGCTATGAGAAACCTCACTCTTTTTCATTTTGTCTTGGAAAATTTCCTTTGTCAGGTGTGCTCACCAAGCAGTTCTTAGAGGTAAGGCTGTCCAGTTAGTGTATAAACTCAAAGAGAAATAGACAGCTATCCTTTTTACTGGCTCATATAGCAACTCTAGAAGCAATAAATGCCATTTGTACATTTAGAAAAATACACAAATTGTCCATAACACCTTAATGGAGTATCTAACCTCACTAATTATGTGGCACACTGAATAAGTTATCTTCCATATGAAGCAACAATTGAGAGTGCAATAGACTCTCTCTAGAAAATCTATTATAGGAAACCAAGCACTAAATTGTCTCACAATTTGGACTTGTTTTCAGACTTCCATTAAGCTTTCACAATGAGAGAGACCAACCAAACACCAGTGCCAGTCAAGGACACAAACACTCACCTTAAAGTGTTCTGAATGATCATGCCTGCTACTTTGTACTTTTTTGTTTATTCTTTGGTTTGTTCAGCTGCTTGTATAACTGCTACCTCTTTAGATACTGGCAACTGATGTTACGCTGTATTGGAATATAAATAAAAGTCTTAAAAAATAAATTCTAATAAAACTCATTCATAAAAAAGAGTTTTACACGAACAACTCCCCCATCTTCTGACCACGACTTCTGACTTGTTGTTGGTTGTTGGATGTAGTGATAAGAACAGGAACCATTTAGTTTGGTTCCTGACCATTAGATATATACAAAGCAATCAAAACTGGAAGCTATTTGTAAAATACAAATGTACAGGAGTGCTCCCGTGTTATCAAATTTAAATCCCTGTGATGGCATTTTGCAATTTTGTCTGTCTCTCTCTAGCTAATGGATGTACAATAAAAAGTTATCTATGTTCAAAAAAAACTATTTAAAATTTCATTGTGTACATACTAATGCCTGGCAAAACCAATAAAGAGCAAAAACATTAAGAGTATTTAAAGTGGTGGCAGAAACACAATGGAAGTGCACTCTACAATAATGCAGTTGTTTGCCATCACCTGTATTATAGAGGTGGTCAACTATTATCACACATTGGAGTCCGGCTGTTACTTTTCAAACCCGCTGTCCTCCGCGCTCCCTCTGCTCTTCACTCAGTCTATCTTAGGGCCTTATACAAAGTAACATATTTTGTTTTTGCTGTTGAAAGTATATAAGACTTATTTAATATAAGTAGTATTAGTATAAGCATTTGATGCAAGCAATGGCAAGCAATCTAACAAGCTTTATCGGACTTGAAAATTACCCTGTATAAATTGTATTCTACATGATGATCATCATGATTTGACTTCATAAATTATATTGCTTAATAACAAGAAGGACAAAGTACAACAACGAATACTGTAAGAGAAAAAAAAATAGTATTAGTTTAAGTTTTTCTGTTCCAATACCACTCCAGTCTCCTAAGAAAAACTTACCTATAATGCAAAACTCCTTAAAACAACACTTACACATTTGGAGGATTTTAGAAACAGGTCTCAAGATTACTTAGAAAGTGATATGACAGAAACTTTTTCTGTAAGTGATACATTTGAAGAGAAGTGAATACCAACAGTAAAAAGATTGTTCTATGAACTCTGTAAAGACAAGTAACTGATTTATTCAGAACAGAGATTTAAGATCATTGTCTTCTACGGCAGAGTTGATTCTGCAATAAAAAAAAGAGTTGGAAGGACTTAATAAAATTGTAGCTACTATGGAAGACCTATATCATTTTATGTTAAATTCTGCACCAGATAAACACATGTACTCTGCTGTACCTGTAAGGCTAATATTAATCAGACCAATTTCCAGCTCTCCAACTCCAACTACTATAATTTGTTTAAAACTTGCAAAGAAATCATCAGTAAAAAATAATAGTAAACTTCTCTTCATTGAGAATCCTGCACGCTCCTTAATATTTCTATATATATGAAATGTATGTGTCAGGATCTGCCTTCAGCATTACATCAGCATACTGCTTTGTATTGGTAGCTCCTGCCTCTGCAACTATATTGGACTTTATACTATTGTATGTGCTTTGCAGTACCCCTGTTTCACCAGCTACTAATCCTTGTCTCTTTTACTAGCAGGGATTAACCTGCTGTACTAGCTAATCATCTGCACATGTTCTCTCATTTATACCTGCCTCTCCCAGTTACCTTTGCTGGTCATTTATGTTGCTGTTCTGGATATTGTTGTGCTTATTTGTTTCTCCTGTCCTCCTCCTGTTCCCTGGGACTGCTTGTCGACATCTCTGTACTCGCTTTATTTCCACTCAGCCAGTTCACCTGCATCAGCCGTATGCCTTGTTGTTACATGTTTTTAGCCTCACCCAGAGGTCCATTGTTCTGTGTCTGCAATACTCAGATTGTACCATTTTCTGCACCTTCTGGATCACATCTCCTCAATAAATATTGAAGCTTTCACCATATTCCGGGCTCCATACCTGTCATTTTCAGGTCTTAGTATAGAAGTGTTACAGCATGCCTACTTGTTGGTTGCAGTAACTGTTGCAAGAGCTGACTGTTCTTTCTCAAAATTGAAAATGATAAAGAACTATCTTTGGAGCACTATGGCACAAGAACGACTCTGGTTATTATATCGAATGAAAATTCTTGAGCTTGCACTTTAGATAATCTGAGGCAATTGATACATCTGTCAATGAAAATGCTTGTAAAATGATTCTGTCTGTCATATGCTATATAGATGGATAGACTATCCGCCTACGGTTAATTGACAGGGTTGTCTGTATTTTTCACTATCCATTCCACCATTATTTTCCGGTTTTGTATAATACACGGCATGGTGGCTAAGTGGTTAGCACTTCTGCCTTACAGCACGGGGGTCATGAGTTCAATTCCTGACCATGGCCTTATCTGTGAGGAGTTTGTATGTTCTCCCCGTGTTTGAGTGGGTTTCCTCTGGGTGCTCCGGTGACCTCCCATACTCCAAAAACATACTGGTAGGTTATTTAGACTGTAAGCCCAAATGGGGCAGGGACTGATGTGATGTAAGCGAGTTCTCTGTACAGCGCTGCGGAATTAGTGACGCTATATAAATAAATGGTAATAATAATAATGAATTTCAAAACAAATGTTCTGTTCATTCTCAACGGGAAAATTCAAACCTAAAAATACTTTTATGGTTACTTTTTTTTAGGGGGCGAGGAAGATGGGGGGCCCAAGCGTTAGTCTTGCACACAGGCCAGTTGCATTCATAAAATGCACCTGAGCTACAATGAAATGTAAATTAATTACTGAACAATGTATTTTACTAGCATGGTTCATCTCCGGGAATTTTTTATTTGGGAGTTTAATGGTTATTTAAATATACTGAAATTGTTTTATTAGAATGAAACAATGCGCTAAGTTGTATTTTTATATTTTATTCAACATACTAAAGCAGGTACTTCTTTACTGTGTCCGAGAATTTACAAACATAAAATACAAAATGTGGATTACTGTGTACATTTCTAACTTAGCCTAATGTAATAATTATGCGGCTTCAATCTTGTTTTGTATCTGGCTAATATTAAACTAATGAACCAGTCTGGATAGGTAAGTAATATGAAACATGGGTAGTTCAACTTACATTTCTCCATTTTTCATCTTCTTTAAAATCAGATAGCCACTGGTGGTGTGTTAACCAAGTGAACAGATGCAGAAACAATTTGGTCTTGGAAAACAATAAACAATGTATATAAATGATGCCTTCAGTAGCTTCATTAAGGTTCCACACATTGCCAGCTTCTGGGACACAAAGACCCGTTTCTACAGACTTGTTTATAAATGACATACATTTGGTGTATGTACTGAATAAACAGACTCCACCCACATACACATAACTCATTTTGATATGTGCTCTATAATTGAAGGCATAATTTAATCAGCAGGGGCAAAGCACAGGCCTATGATCATTCCTCATAATATGACCTTCTGGAAAAGTTTTGTGCAGATTGACTATTAACAGTTTTGCTTTTCTCTATGTGCAACTACTAGAAGAGCTTGTTTCTGTTTGAGAAAATGCAAAACGTATCCAGCGCTTTATAACTACAATCTGTCCTTCCATAACCTGAAAAGACAAAATCAGGGTGTGTGTATACAGGAAATCTGTCATATTTAGAAAAAAATGCTCCTTCCTGGAAAACAGCCTTATTGAAACATATCTAATTATGAAAAATCCTGAAACCATTTATACACACACACATACATTGTACAAACATACAAGTAGCTCTTAAGAAAAGAAAAAAAGAAAAGCAACTTACATTTTAGGACAATTTATTTTTAATACACTTTTGAAATCATCTGGCGAATAGGTACTGTATTTAATAAGAAAAACAATAAGCCATACACAAAATGTTACAATAGTCTTTATAAAGCATGGTTTCTTTTTTTTTTTTTTTTAAGTAATGAAAAAAAAAATAGAAAAGAGGCCCAAAGGACTGTTTTGGCATAACATAGTGCTATAATTTTACTAGCCATGGTTCTGAGAAACAGAAGGCAGAACACTATAAAACTTTAGTAATAAAACAGACAAAACAATAAAAGAAATAAAGGATAAACAAAAAAAGAAAATCTTACAGAAAAATAATAAACTTGTTTCCTGTGGATTCTAGAGTCCCTGTTCTGGCAGTTAATTATTCTCAAGAAATTAGGTTTGGTGTTTACTATCTATTACATTCACCTAAAGCAGAAACTAGGATGTGTTTGCAAAATTATAACTTTGTAGAGGTTCCACAGGGTATGAAAATAATGTTCTCTTGTTACAATCCACAGTAATTATTTTTCCTTACTTAAGCACCGAAATGATTATGTCAAGCTACTAACAAATAATTATTGATTTTTTTTGCAGCTTTGGTTTTAAATCTATATACTGTAATATATATATATATATATATATATATATATATATATATATATATATGTACTTAATCTGCAAGAGCAAAATACAGGTTGGGAATCACTCTTTGATGTCACCATGTTATCTGGGACTGCTGATACTTTGGTGACTAAGAAAGAGCATGGATCTTGTGCCTAATTCCGATCATATTCAATTCCAATGATCCAATAATATCTCAAGATACGCTTCACTTTGAATCTGGTTGTAAGTACGCTCTGCCTGACCGTTACTTGCTGTATGTTGATACACACAACAGACTGCAGTATACACACAAGCGTCTGTTCACTGAAAGGTCACGTCAGAACACATAAAACATTTTTTTAAATGATAAAAAAAAGAAACAACTCTAAACAGCATTATCATTGATATTTTTTTTTACATTAAATACATAAATCAAGATGCTTTTAATGAGTACTGTACATACAATGCGTTTATATAGTCAATCTTCCATGCATATACATTTGCTGTGCTAGCTAATGGCATATATATATGTGTCAGGGGAGGGCTGGTACACTTAAGCCCAGGGGCACAAGACTCGACTCAGCAGCCTATTAACATTTTATAGAAAAAAAATGCAGATGGACCAGTGATCCAGTCCAAGGTAGCCCACTATGGGACTTTTCCCGAGGGCGGGGGGGGGGGGGGGTAAATGGCCCCCTGCTCCCCAGCCCAGCCTGCCCCTGATATGTGTGGTTATAATATAAAGACTATACCATGTCAGTCATCACTATCAGTCAACACTTACACCTGCCCTGTAGCTGGTGCTAGTGATACAGCTGAAACCAAGTGCATTTACAGATCACACAGGACTTGAGGCAGCATTCTTAGGAGTTACCATTTGCGGTCACACATTAAATAAATGCAATTGTGTTTATTGGTGTAAAGTTCCTTTCTGGGAATGTGCAGAGCTATATCACACAAGATACGGTGCGCAAACGTCCAAACATGAATCAGGCCCTTTGTATCTTGCAACTATTTACTTATCTGAAGTACATTAAAGGTAATTGTCTAAAAAGAAACGTCCGGCAGTGTGGACTAGATGCTTTTATTTTTTATCATCCTCAATCTTGCCATGGATTATCCAGCATGCTGTGAAGGGAGGATATGGTAGAAAAGGAGCAAGTACTCAAAACATGGGGGAGAATAAATGGATTACCATTACCGTATATACTCGAGTATAAGTCGACCCGAATATAAGCCGAGGCACTTAATTTTACCACAAAAAACTGGGAAAACTTATTGACTCGAGTATAAGCCTAGGGTGGGAAATGCAGCAGCTACTGGTAAGTTTCAAAAATAAAAACAGTGCTGGATATCGTTAACACTGGGCTCCCAATAATACAAACGTGAGGTTGTAAATGAATATATCACAATTTATTGTTATTAAACATCAATAAAATTTTATAAGTACATAATATATACCCATATCCTAATAAATTGTACACAAATGGTTAAACTAAATCCTCTGCACTTGGTATCAAGCCTAATAGGTGAACACAGATATAAATAACATTCACTAAAGACAACTCAGATCATTAATATATAAATCAATGAGACAGTCTGTGGATACTAAATACATGTGCCAGTTAAGTTTATTCGCCTTTAGAAGTTGATGAGCAGTTACTCCAAAGTGTTCAGAACAGTACAGTAATTTAGGCTTTAGTAATGCAAAAGATGCTGCACATACACTAAATAGAATTTGATATAATAGCTCAGATAAAGATAAGTTTGATTTTGTTTGCTGGAAGAAACATTTTAACAGAACAATACAATTTGCTTTGTGTGATTTAACCCTTATTATACTTGAAGTTTGGGATGTTTTTAGACTTTTCAATGATTTCACAGTTATGCAAAAGAATCTTCAGACACTTATTAATAGGTGACAAAAAATGAAAATATTGGACTTTATAAAACTGCTGCAAATAATTGCAGTGGACAAGTCAGGGTACGCACATGTGTCTCTGACCAGCGGGCTAGATGGAAATGTCCCGGTCTTTAGCTTTGACTGACAGGCTCCTTTTCATTTAACTTTATTGTTCCATGTGCAATGAACACACAAAAACGGGCTACAATAAAATGGTGGCTGACAGTGATCCACAGAGGCTGCAGATGCCTGCAGATGAGTGGGGGAGACTGTAAAACAGAGACCAGGTAAGTGGGACTCGAGTATAAGCCGAGGGGGGCTTTTTTCAGCACAAAAAATGTGCTGAAAAACTCGGCTTATACACGAGTATATACGGTATGTTGTATTTCCCATCTATGGCACCTACATATCTGCGAAAGAAGAATCCTGTTGCCAGTGAGAAATGGGTGTGAGTCAAAGCTTTTTATAGCATTGTTCTATACATGAAAGGTATTCCTGCCAATGATAGAGATAGGCCTGGGGAAAGCCTATTTAGTAAATTCCTATTTAACCTGTAAGTATGGTGTAAACAGAACCAAAAATGTAAAAATACTTTAATATTAGAAAAAAAATTCAATTTACTTACTAATATATTATGAAATAAATAAAATCTGTTTTATACGTTTTCACATTTTACAAACCACTGACATATAACATAGCACTTTACTTTGAAAGGATCATGATACAAATAACTTATATACAATGACATCATCATCATCATTTATATATTTATATAGCGCCACTAATTCCGCAGCGCTGTACAGAGAACTCACTCACCTCAGTCCCTGCCTCAATAGAACTTAAAGTCTAAATTGCCTAACAAACACACATAGGGGCAGCACGGTGGCTAAGTGGTTAGCACTTCTGCCTTACAGCACTGGGGTCTTGAGTTCAATTCCCGACCACGGCCTTATCTGTGAGGAGTTTATATGTACTCCCCGTGTTTGCGCCAGATAGGTTAATTGGCTGCTAACAAATTTACCTTTGTCTGTGTGTCTGTCTGTGTAAGTGATAGGGAATTTAGACTGTAAGCCCCAATGGGGCAGGGATTGATGTGAATGAGTTCTCTGTACAGCGCTGCAGAATTAGTGGTGCTATATAAATAAATGATGATGATGATAGACATACTAGGATCAATTTGATAGCAGCCAATTAACCTACTAGTATGTTTTTGGAGTGTGGGAGGAAACTCACGCAAACACGGGGGGAGAACTAACAAACGTCACACAGATAAAGTCATACATGAAACAGAAGGTAAAGCTGACCCTGCCCAAATGAGCTTGCAATCTATGTAGTCAGGGGAACATTTGATACTTAAGTTGGTAGATATTTGCAACTATTGGTGGGCAAAGTGGTTATGGCTACTGTATAGCAGACTCATTATCAGCCTTCAGTAACCATTGGCGACTGGCATTTCTGTGCAGCTGCCAGTGGTGTGGTACGGTTGGAATAAGTAGAGACAGTGGAAGGCAGAGACACAAAACAAATGTGGGCTTTCAGCTCCCTACATGTTCACATCTGCAGTGACAGGGCCTGTGAGGCGTTAACACAACATAAGATGCGAAAAGATGGAACGTAACATACTATGTTTGTGTGAGCGAAAAGTTTCTCTTTTTGCACCTAGTGGAATTGGCCACTCCCTTCTCAGCAGTATTCCCACTCAGCGGCGCCTCCACAGGCCCAAGTCTCACATTACACTTTTCCAGGTCCTGCAAAATGAATAATAGGTCCTTGCAATGATTGAGTAGTTTTTATGTTAACTGTTGTTTGCTACCGCTTAATTCTAAATGTCTAAATCAATAAATGATAGGCATTAATGAAGTATTTGTATATTTTAATTGATTGCTAAAACTTTTTGTTCCTTTCCATATTTTTATAGATTTGTAATTGAGTAAGTTGTATGGACTTGTTTATACAGATGTTTTACACATATATTTTGATGTTTTTTTTTGTTGTTGTAACTAGCTGTTGGGTCTTTTAGCATTGTGTTGTGAATGTTTTCAAATTCTATTTATTTATAGGTTGATCTAGACCTGTGCGTGCTGTAATGATCTGACCGACTATAAGCTGGTCTAGCTGTGGGGACTATCCAATGTCCTGATTGGTTAGGAGTTGGCCTGGCCCTGTGAACATTCTGTTTCCTTGATCTAAATCTGTGAGTGTTCTAATCTTCTGATTAGCTACCGCTTGATGTAAAATGATGTTATGCTCTGAATGGGATACAATATTTCTAGCCCTGTCTGTTTTAAATCTGCTTACACACAGGCATGGCTGTGAACTGAAACACATAAAATAGGCTTTCATAGTACCGGGGAATGTGCCCAAAAATCACAAAGAACTGTTACAGTATGCGCCAGTACTGTAAATAAACTATTCTGCTGATTGCAGTGATGAAGAAAAATTGACTTTGCCGCCACTAATAGGAAAGCTTAAAAAAACGCTGCTCTATAGATTATTCTGACCTAGAGAGTACAGATGCTTTGCTGGAGAAAATATGTCTACCTATCTCAATCCAATGGATCTTTCCTCTTGTCCAACAATAATATTAATATCTATCCAGTATGTGTAACAAATTGAGTCGTCATGATTGTATCAATGACTTTTATAAATAAAGTTAGTCATGCACTGTGGTGTGTTCTTTGTATGCACTATTGTATTGCTGGAATGAACATGTGGATATCATTGAAGACTGCATGAGTTAAGTTTATTAATGTCAGCTGTACATCCTATAGTATAAAAGCCAGAAGTAAATGAGTGTAAATTATGTAATCATCTCTTGCAAAAGGCTGCACCCTTTTCTGTATTATGCCCTCTCGCTGCTTTCTGTCACATATCACCGGAAGCCGCAGGATTGGTGGCTTTAAATCTCTTCTATCCACATTGAAGTGACTTTCACTTCGATGGAATCAAGGGTAGCTGAGACATAAACAAATTACATTTTTCATTTTCCTCTTGCGCTTGTTTAATGTTAAAATTAAAAAAATGAATGTACAAAAATCTTCCTGTTGCAGAATGATTAAATGGCTTTTATGGCTTTTATTATTCAAGCTTTTTTGAGAATTATATTATTATTATTTTTAATAATATTAAAATAATTGTTTCACATTTTTAATATATTTTTAAACATTTTTTTTAACAAGTGCAACTGAAATCAGGACATCCAGGGCCTGAGTCATTATGGAGAGCAAAGCATAAAAAAGGAGTAACTTTGCACTTGGGCAAAACCATTTTCCATTGGAGGGGGAGGTAAATTTAAAATGTGGGGACAGATTTATAGTTGGGGTAAGGCATGTCCTAGATCAACTTTAAAAGTCAGTGTAAAAATAAAGCTATCATGTATTTGTGTGCTACATTAAAAAAACAGCCAGTATTTAACTTATGTGCAAAATAATAAACTAATTTGCACCCTTTGCATTGTAACATGGTTTGTCTTGTTACAATGCAAAGGGTGCCAATTAGTTCATTTTTATTTTTTTGCCCTACCTTCCTTAATCACTCAGGCCCTCAGTTCTACTGCATGTGTGTGAACCGCCCAGCCAGGTCACGGATGTGCATATCCCTGGACCCTGGCCCGGCAAAGCGATAAGTCTACTCTTCCCGCTGCCAGCCAGTTTGCCGAGCAGCTGAGAATCACTCAGCTGCTCCACCAATATTACATTAGTAAAACATGGCAATAGGAGAGGTTTTCTATCAGTGCAATAAGTGGTGATAGAAATCCATCCATATAGCTATGTTTAATGGAAGAGACCCATAAGTCTTCTAGCAAAGTTTAACTTTACTATGATCAGAGCTGGCGATACCGGCTGTCGCCAAGGCTGGCAATCGCTAGGGACAACTAAAACACTGAATGAGTGACATAATGTGCACTCAGTGCACACAGCAAAAACTTTTTCGCCAGGGCTGCCCATAGGGCGGGACAGGGGGACACATGTTATGGGGCCTGCCATGTCGGGGGCCTGTGGCCAGGCGCCATGGCTATTACTGTATCTGTAATCTTTTGGTGCCCGGATGAATTTAAACACAATTCTGGAACCTGATCACGCTGCTCTAGAATTCCCAAAGCACCGTATGTCATGACTGCTTTGTCATGCTGCTGGTCATGTGACGATCGGGCCATGTGACTGCCAGCAGGCCATACAGCATTGTCATTTCTCAAGTGAGGAGATCATTGCCTCAACCCAACACCGATATACAGTTCTTCTTCTTAACATAGTTCCTATAAATGTGGTTCTTGCACTACAGAAAAAGTTATACTACCATCTACAGTCTACAGCTGATCTTCTGACCTGCAGTTACTGGGAATACCCAGCTCAAAGCTTTCAACCAACCAGCTAGAAAACCAACACACTACAAGAGGTTTAGTGGTTAACTATAAAAGTTCTCTCCAAGCCCATAGATTTTGATTTTGTTTTCCTGTTTAAAATGTTATGTTTTGCTGCATTTGTTTGATTTTTCCTCTCTAAAACATAATTAATGTTATAAACTTAATTTCATTAACTTTTCAAAATCATCTCTCTTATGGGCCTTGTGTTTTGCACTTGTAAACTTGAATGATCCATCCAGTAATTTTCAATGTGCACACCTATCCTCCACTATTGGAGATAGCCTATGCAAACTATCATCATCAACATCATCAACATTTATTTATATAGCGACAGCAAATTCCGTAGCGCTTTACAATTGGGAACAAACAGTAATAAAACAATACTGGGTAATACATACAGACAGAGCGGTAAGAGAACCCTGCTCGCAGGCTTACAATCTATGGAACAATGGGAGTTTGAAACACAAGGGCATGTGCTACATCATATTGTACACTGGACCAGCTAGAATGCAAAGGTAAAAGTATTGAGTGGGCTGAGTGTGGCAATGTTGGTCAAAGGGTTGTTGTTTTGTGTTAGCTATGTAGAGGATGGTAATAGGGTAATCTAGGGAATTAAGATGGTGGTTGAGGAATATCATAAGCTTGTCTGAAGAGGTGGGTTTTCAGACTATAAGTGCACTTGTATGTGAGGAGAGCAGAAAAAATCAAACCGATTTAATTAAAATAGATATTTAGTTTTTGTCCTAAAATACTGCCCATTTTAGCCTGAAATAAGGCTTAAAGCTTTTATTGCATTGTTTAGAGAGAGCTTGTAAATGCATTTCAGCATTAAAGTGCATCAGGGAGACCCAGAATCATTCCAGTTACAGTATACATCTTGACCCAAAGACCACTAGTTTTTAAGTCTTCAAATTTTTTCAGGACAGATTTGGCCGGTGTAAATGTACATTAGAAGCTATGTCAGTGTACTGACAAGGATTTAAGCTTGTCTACGCTACTTTGTCGCTTCCCTTCCTTCCTTAATACTGTATTTAATATGCTTCAGTGATGATCTTCAGTATTTATTTTTTCAATAAATTGATGTCTATTACAGTAATAGTCTATAAATGAATATTACATAAATACATAGAAAAATAACATTTGACTGCAGAAAATAATTATCTAATCTTACCTCTATGTTTTTTTTAAGTTAAAATTACTATTTTACTATGTTTTTAAATTTCTGATCATTTTATAATAGCCAATAACAATACAAATAGACAATTACCAGGTAGGTACGTTTTGATTTTGTTTTTTATGTCCTTTACGTTTTTTTTGAAAGTTGGATAAAAATAAATATACAAAGTTGCTATTTTAAAAGTTAAGCTGCATGATACACAACATCTTTCTTTCATTCTTTCTCATATATATATATATGAGAAATGTATGTAAAATATGAAACTGATGCATTAAAAAACAAATATCTATTTTTATTTTGCTAAAGCAAGTGGAAAAAAAACAATGTTCATCCACTAATTTAATAGTTTACAAATGAATTTGAATGAACATCTTACCTCAATAACTTTCATAAATATTCAGGCACTGTAACAGGGCAACGGACATTAGGATCAGGGTATATAAATACAAAAAAAATAACACAAAAACGACATAAAACAAGTCTTTTATGTCATGTTCCCTGCTCATTCTTTTGTACAATAGTCCTGCAGTAAATGTAGGACTTGTCAGGTTAAGAGCTTTGATAATAGCATTAAGATAAATGGAAGGCCATTCATCATCTTTTAACTGGACTGAGTTAATGTCTAGAATATTTAATTAAAAGACTTAACTGCAAGACAGGTGCAAAGGAAGGAAAGCATAGACTTTAATAGGGTATCAAAGCTGAGACTCCACAGTCAAGCACTGAGACAAATGTCCAACTAGGCCTAATTGATATAAAATCTATTTTTATAGGAGGTAAAGGAGATTAGGAATATTAGAGACATATCTCCATTACAGTTATTAAAAGGTTCAGACAAGACGTGAGTAATCTTTGATCGAGGCTCATTCCTACACGAACATATGTCTATCGAATAATAGTTTCTTGACCGTATATTGGTTCTTTATGATTACTTATGTAGTCTTGGAAAATCTACACCAAATTTGAAACACCTCACAAAGATTTAAGAGAAACACATTTGTAAATAATTAAATTCCTAAGTGCAAGAAATAATCCTAGGTTTGACACAAGCATGTGTTTTATATCGGAAAATGACACAAAGTTAATTTGTCTTAAACAAAGGCAAAGTTAGCAGATTCTAGACTTTCAAATATTGTAATTTTACTGACTTAGGGATAGATCTACTAAAGGGCGATTTCAAGAAACCGCCTATTTGCGGCTATTTTTCAGGCAGTTTGAAAACGCTGGATTTACTAAAGCCCAAGCCGCTATTAAAACGGCCAGAGTTGACATTTTTAAAAACCACCACTTTACAAAACGCCATCCGGATTTTTACAGTGATGACCTTACAAACAACCAACACAAAAGAGGTGGTTGCGACAGGCAAGATTGCTCAAACTGCATGAGGAGGCACCATTCACATATAAAGCATTGGAGAAATCATTATTTATTGATTAAGGGGCACAACTAGTTTATAATTGACTTATTATGTTAAGAGGACATTATTATTTTATTATATTATGGGGAAATATGAATACATACTTATTATTAACTATGAATACTATTTGATTGTTAATGGTGGATAATATAATAATATAATAATAGTGTCCCCTTAATACAATGACAAATTAAATTTCCCCCATAAGTTAATTATAACTTAATTTTGCCCCTTAATCAATGAATAATGATTGTCCCAATAATTTATATGTGAATGGTGCCTCCTCTTATGTTGAATGGCCAGATAGCACAAACAGCATGTCTTTTCAATGGTGGTATCGATGGTGATTTTAACTAAACCGCCGGTGGTTTGGACTAAACCGCTGGCAGTTTAGATATTTTCTATCCGCCACCCATGGCCAGACATTTTACATCGCAGCCTCAAACCTCTCTATAGTAAATGCGGCAGTTTGGAGCACAAAACCGCTGGCAATGTGTGGCGGCTTAAAACTGCCGCCAAACACGTCTTAGTAAATATAGCCCAAAGAATCTAACATTATGTAAACTTTGATTAAACTAAAATAACACTGGATTGTTAATACATTTTACAGAATTTCTAGGTAGGTTGGCTACTTAAAGTAAACTAGTGTTAATTGTTAATGTTGTTTGTTTAAGACTCATAAGCTATAACCTACGATATTGCTATCATCATCATCATCATCATTATTTATATAGCGCCACTAATTCTGCAGCGCTGTACAGAGAACTCACTCACATCAGTCCCTGCCCCATTGGAGCTTACAGTCTAAATTCGCTAACATACACACACAGACAGACAGACAGAAACACAGACTAGGGTCAATTTGATAGCAGACAATTAACCTACTAGTATGTTTTTGTGAGAGGAAACCGGAGCACCTGGAGGAAACCCACGCAAACACATACAAACTCCTCACAGATAAGGCCAAGGTTGGGAATTGAACTCACGAGTGCTGTGAGGCAGAAGTGCTAACTACTTAGCCACCGTGCTACTATCAAGTAAAATATTCCTTTCACTGGCCAAGATTGCAATAACTCTGATATAATCAATCCTAGTGCTAAGTATGATGTATCCCAATACCAAAAGCGGAGAGATGTACTTTGGCATTTGCAATATCTAATTATAGTAACTCTCCCAGCCTGCTTTGCGGTTTCATTTACTCATGCAGGCCCTTGATCTGGGATGTTTGTGTAACTATTTAGGGCAATAGTAAAGTCAAGTGTTCTAACTACACCATGCAAAAAAACATTTCATTGTTTTCATTGTGTAGCATATCATTTACAACATGGCACGCTACAGTCAATCGAAAGAAAGCAATGCTACGTCAGACATTGTTGGAAAGAGATGAGAGAGATATTACTTGAGTTGTAAACCCAGAAATAAATTCAGCACTTTTAGTGACCCCAAATTAAAGTTTCACAAGGTTGACTAAATAAATTGTATCAGACTTGTGGCTTCATTTCAAAAGTATCATCATTATCATCATCAAAGAGAAAATAGCTGCCAGACATACAGGAAACCTCTTGCTCTGCTTATTAGCTGTGGGCCATTATATCATCAACATCGTAACCTACTGTAGCTGTTCTGTCAAATCACATTGAGGATCCTATTTCTGGTCCCATTGATTTTTTTTAATCATATGTTCTTCTTTTATATGCTGCAAATATAATTGTATACCTTTCACGTGAATATATATGTATGATGTGTTACCAGTGTTGCCTATTTCACATCTGGACACTCATGATGGGATCTGGTAATGGGATCTGGTTGGACAACTCCACCATTATGTACCTGTGTCCTTCATGAAGCAAATAGAAGGGTTACTCCCCCAATACCCTGTCATTACCTCCAGCCAGGAACCATGTCACCCTGTTTATGTACAAACAGTAGTATGACTAGCCTTATGCAAACAGCCCAGTCTAAGTTGTCTAATTCAA
This sequence comes from Mixophyes fleayi, assembly GCF_038048845.1. Lineage (NCBI taxonomy): Eukaryota > Metazoa > Chordata > Amphibia > Anura > Limnodynastidae > Mixophyes > Mixophyes fleayi. The sequence goes on from NC_134403.1 coordinate 340,408,132, forward strand.
CAGAGCTGATTAAGATGCTTTTATTATAATTTATTGAGTAAGCCTGGTCAGATTGTGTCTTATTATACAGTTGGCTATTAATAAACAGTACCCAGTTCACAGCTGAATGTAAGAGAGTTTTAGGGTCCCCCTACTTGCTACATGATGCACGATATTTGAATTTTGGATATTCTAAATGAGCTCATGTGATTATCCAAAGCCAATCAGAACCATGCTTTGTAATATGTAGCTCTGTCAAGTTCTTAGACACTTGGGGGTATATTTACTAAACTGCGGCTTTGAAAAAGTGGAGATGTTGCCTATAGTAACCAATCATATTCTAGCTGTCATTTTGTAGAATGTGTTAAATAAATGATAACTAGAATCTGATTGGTTGCTATAAGCAACATCTCTACTTTTTCAAACCCGCGGTTTAGTAAATCTAGCCCTTGAGCTGGTTACAATTACGCATTCTAATATTAGGTCATGCTCTCATACTTAGAGAGCTGCTGTAATGTCACACTACATTTAAAAAACTTCTCATGCTAATGTTCAATCTAATGGCATGCTGCAGCCCCAGTGTCTTTGGATCAGACCCCTTATTGAAATGCATCTGTTTATGTATCTATTGCAGGGAACTTGCATCTACAAAACTAAATGCAAAGAGATTTTATTTTAATAATTGATCACCCATTCTATCTCCAAGTTCCCTGCAAAGTCTCCTAGGTGTCTCTCCTAGTACAGCCTCTCGCTAACCTGGTTCTGCCCTCTTGCTGTCACCCAGTAATTGTCAGTAAGTCTGCCAGAGATAAACTAGCCTAAGCTGCTGGTCCAGTGACTACTCATAATGGCTCTTCTGCCCGATAGGTGTTTCCTTTATTCCCTGACCACAGGGTGTTTTATCTCCCCATGCTTACATTCCTTGCTCCTACAGCATCCTGTTTTGGTACCCAAAACACCCTGTTTTAGCTATTGCTTCCATATAATGCACAAAAATACATCATAAAACATTTTTTTTTTTGCTGTGGAATGTAGTGCAATCTATTTTTAAAAACTCCACCCATGAGCCTGTCCTATAGAAAAAAATGTGCCTTAAAGTACAAACTTAATATGGCTTCTTATCAAATTTATCCAGGTAAATGTGCCATATTGCTACTAATGTAATCAATAATATGCCCTATGGAGGGTTTTGTACAATTTACCTATGGCGAGTATTCCGACATGGAGAACCCCATCAAAAATAAACTGAAATTCTGAAAAAAACATTTGAAAATAAACAGACTGACCTTCAACCAGACGCTGGACATCTCCGATGAAAGCCCCATGCCGACAGCCGCTTTAAATTTCTAAAGACAGACGTCGCAATGACGTCATCCTGCACTGCCAAACACTTGTTTAATCGGAAAATCGTTTTTCAGAATTTCTGTTTATTTTTGTAGGGGTTCTCCATGTCGGAATAGTAGTAATCGGAAAAACGATTACCACCGCCTATGGATACTGGCTGGAGATGGAGCAGGCATTATGATGGGGCGTAGAGGACCCCATCACAGTTTTTTTATATGAGTCTCAGATACTTTTAGTTATGCCCCTGTTCCCACGTCAACTGTAGCTGGGTTCATTATTCATTACACTGTGCTTGTTTGTGCTTCTGGCCTTGTCTCAGTTCTTCACGTATAATTCCACCAGTACTTATGTCCTCATATTTTTTCCCACTTACAGTTTGATAGTATTTCTTATCCTGTAGTTGTGCTCCTGAATTCATGTTGGTACCTCACTTATAATTTTGCCTGTGTCCAGGACCTCAGCTTGGGTGACCCCTTATGAATTAGTGCCTGTGCCCTGACCTCAGATTGTGCTGCCTCTTATATAACTGTGATTGTGCCTCTAATCATAGATTGTTTCTGTTCTAGTGATCCTGTGTTTCTGGCCACAGCTTGGTTTGTCACAGGCCTGGCCAAGCTGTGGCTCTCCAGGTGTTCTGAAACTACATGTCCCAGCACCCTTTGCCAGTTGATAATCAGCAAATAGCTGGCAGGACATGCTGGGACATGTAGATTCACAACACCTGGGAAGGAAACAGGTTGGCCAGGCCTGGTTTTTCAGTTTAATCCTGACCTCGGCTTGCTTTGCACTTAAGAACCTGTATAGTAGTCATCAGCTTGGAACCCTACTTATGATCCTTGGCCTGTGACTGGCATTGATATGGTTCCTATTTATTGTCTTGGGCTTGTGCTATGTGTGTCATGGCTCACAATGCTGTCTGCGTATGTTTATTTCAGTGATGGCCACATATTTAAATCAGGGCTGGTCTTTAATCCCATAGGATTTACTTTTTTCACTCACTGTATTCTAAACTTACACCATTTTATTCCGGTGCAACGTGAGCTGCGTCTAGCCACATATACCTAAAAAAACACACAAAACAGGATATTGGTTAAACCGGCCACACCATTGTAAAAAAAAAATCTGGACAGGAGACTAGAGGGCATATATATTGATGACAGGATTTGCACTGCATGGTGCCAGCAGATATGTAGTTACTGATTCCTAACCCTAAGCAGAGATGTGGGTGGCCATCTCTTAGAGAAACTGGTATTTAGATAGTAACATAGTGGATAAATGTGCAGCTCACAGTTATTTGTTTTACATATCATATACACATACCAACACCATTAAACCAGTTGATGAGCTCACCTACATGAAGACACAAACAGCCTCTGGGTGTACTTTAGTCTCTCCTTTGCTCTAGGGTATGAAGAAGGTATATTGTTCTGATTGGCTTGCACACTACCTTCTAAAGAGGTGATGAGGGCGTACAAAAAAATAGAAGAAATAATTAAAAAAGAGAAGCAAAGCATAGTGGTGTCTATCTACCAGTGTATGAAGATTAACCTTTTGGCCACATCTAATTTAAACAATACCCAGCTAATAGACAAAAAACTTGGCGGAATGGACATCTAAACTGTGTTCACAGTCACTGCTCATGACAATGCTACACTGTAAGACACTGTATTAAAAGTTAGACAACATAATTATTGTATGGGCTGTTGATGACAGCAGATAGGTGTAAATTAGCTACTTTATTAGCTTGGAAGAAATAGCCTTTCCCACAAGGTAAGCGACACAAGACTACACAATCTTCACCATCAAACATAGGACATGTCACACTACTGTAAGTTTTTATCATTCCCCTTTATGGTAAAATTAGTTCACTTATCTGCTTATTTTAGTGAATGCACAAAATTTATAAAAATGTAAGGTTGAGAAAATTTTGCTTAAAAACCTTGAAAATACACAACTAAGCATCTAGCTGTTGTTACGTGAAGCAATTTAGAACTTCCAAGCGAAGCATTTTGTTATCCAAGTCATGCCTTTTAAGGATGTTAAATAAGCTTGTCTCATATTACTCTTTCTCACACCAGTCCAAGTGTCACATTAGGGTTGGAAGAAGCTTGTTAGCCGTAATTACCAGCAGTAGGTTCTATTATTTGCAAAAGTAATATTCATTGGTAATTCCCAGCAAAATTGCCTCAAGCCTTTAATTTTTTTTCTGCCATCCTCTTGTCTCGATTTGCTCTCTTTTAAGTCGGTGCATTTTCCCATGATACTGCACTCAGTGGTTCAAGACAGGGTAGAGGCAAGGCACTGAGTATCAATGTGATCTTCAGCGAAGGGGTCAGGCCTAGCGAAAGCCTTTCACAAACAGAGCCTGAACTCTATTACAAATGCAAATCCATTCTGTAAGTGAGGATTGTTTCGGAAGCATAATAGAACCCGGGAATTCCTCAGTAGACTGTTTTCTTAAGCCTCAGGCCTTTGTCTACATCTTAGCAGGTCTCTGCAGCTTGTTTAAACTACAGCTATTGTTCTCCCAGGTTCATTGCTTTCTCTCCCTGCCACTAACTCATAACGTGCTGATATGAACATCTTGGTTACTCCTTTTTCCTAACATATCAGTGTAATGTTTCAGCAGTTTGAGCTCTAACTGGAAGAATTAGACCTTTAGTATATACCGCATGATGAATTGCAGGATTTACATATCATTGTATGTTTCTGATGCTGTTGTGTCTCATCGGATGCATTCCAAGGATGGAGTGACAAGAAAGGGAAGTGATTTAGATGCTCCCTGACAGCTCAATATACATGACACAGACAAATTGTGCAGTCACACACATCATGCATATTATGCATTCAAATTCATGGTCTATGAAGACTGAGTGTCATTTGTCATAGGGAAGAGTGCAGAATGCAGGGTCAGATATATATTATGCTGTCGTGAAAGATGTAATGGTTTAACTAATGTTGCCATCCTAAGCCTGTGCTCATGTGGATTCTGCCCAATTCTGGCATGCTCCTGCTGCCTCCTCTCCCTGGGTATGAATGACAGACTGGCCACAACACACTCAATGGCAAATTGTGTATGAGTTTAGAGGTTGAATTGTATTTGAGTTTGCAGTTGGCTAATTATCTTACTTCAATTAATTAACTCTCTCTGTCTCTCTTTAGCCATTTTTTCCAGGTAAAGTAAGGGTCAAATGATCCTGATGCTCATTACTTCTTAGACATTGATCATATATGGCATGGAGGCATGTTTGCAAAATGAAAAAAAAAATTGGTAATACAATGTTCAATTGTTACATACTAAGATGTTACTATTGATAATAAGTAGTGGACAGGGGTAAATATGTGTAACCTGGGGCCTAATTCATTAAGGATCTTAACTTGAGAAACTTCTTATTTCAGTCTCCTGGACAAAACCATGTTAAAATGCAAGGGGTGAAAATTAGTATTCTGTTTTGCACATAAGTTACATACTGACTGTTTTTTCATGTAGCACACAAAGGGCTAGATTTACTAAGCTGCGGGTTTGAAAAAGTGGGGATGTTGCCTATGGCAACCAATCAGATTCTAGCTGTCATTTTGTAGAATGTACTAAATAAATTAAAGCTAGAATCTGATTGGTTGCTATAGGCAACATCCCCACTTTTTCAAACCCGCAGCTTAGTAAATCTAGCCCAAATACTTGATAGCTTATTTGTACACTGAAATTTAAAGTTGATATTTGTGTACTACATGAAAAAACAGGCAGTATTTAAATTATGTGCAAAACAGAATAATAATTTGCACCCCTTGCATTGTAACATGGTTTTGTCCAGGAGACTGAAATAAGAAGTTTCTCAACTTAAGATGCTTAATGAATCAGGCCCCTGGTTAATGAAACATTTTTCTAAATGCTCATTTGATAAATTAGTGATTTTCAGTTCAAATAACAGTAAAATAAGTTTTAACATAAGTTTATTATCACTCCTTACCTCATATTCCTGCAGACAGAAATTAGTGACCTGTATTACACATTGTCTTTTCTAACATGAACCTCTGTATAACAGACAATGTTGTCCAGTTACTAGAAAATACTTGGCGAATACATTGCACCTCATTATGGTAACATGTAACATTGTATGTAACAGACAACAATGTCTGGTTATTAAGAAGAATAAGGTGAATGCAATACACATCGCACCTCGTTATGCTACAGCAGACATCACAGCACCTATTAGTTTACCAAACTTTGGTGAGGAGTAACAGCTAATCACAGCCTTTACCATGGCCTCATTCGGGTCCTGGATTAGATCTTTGGCTAGGTACGTCTGTAGTTACAGCCATTTCTATATTATATATTATTTAACTTTTACATTTATTTAGTGGGAGGTCATATTGAATTTTTAATGGGCCATAGGGAATTAGGTTATACTGGATAAAAGGTAATGTTCCTGGCAAGGAGACAAACACTGCCTTATAAGTATCTAAAGACATTGGTGAATTGTAGCTCACGAATTGCTATATCAACATGCCATAAAGGTTGTGGGACACATTTGTATGGATTTCAGAATTATCAAATAAACTCATAGGGAGAGTCACTAACTAGACATAACAGTCCTCTGTCATCTCTGTTGCCCTCCATAAATCAATCCCTGATCCTCTTGTGGTCAACCTTGTCCTTTTGATTCTGAGATATACTCTTCATTCTAAGAGATGCTGGAGGTCTACGTTCTTGGCTGTCCTCATTAACATGCCAAGCTCTGGAGGAAGGTGTAAGAACTAGGCTAGGTTCATCAGACTACAAGACCACACGCAACTCTCTCTGCTCAGTGAGGACATTGCCATTATCAAAGATAACGTAGACTTTTAGGGCCTGGGTCATTATGGAGAGCAAAGCACAAAAAAATGAGTAACTTTGCATCTGGGCAAAACCATGTTGCATTGGAGGGGAAGGTAATTTAAAAATGTGAAACTAGATTTATAGTTGGGGTAGGGCATGTCCTAGATCAACTTTCAATTTCAGTGTAAAAATAAAGCTATCAAATATTTGTGTGCTAAATGAAAAAAACAGCCAGTATTTTCCTTATGTGCCAAATAATAAACTTATTTGCACCCCTTGCATTGTAACATGTTTTGTCCCAGAGGACATTCACTACTTTTTTTGCCTTACTTTCCTTAATGACTCAGGCCCATAGTGGTCAAGACCCAGAACCGGCCGTGCAGGTGAATTCTAAGATAACTGTACTCCATCAAAGGTTGCTCAGACTGGATGCTGTAAACTAAGCTCAGCCACATTTAAGCTCTGATCATTGAGCAAGAGTTACCTGACTCTCCACCGATTTCTCTGCAGTGGTAGATACACCTCCAAATCACTTTCCCTGGAAGTGAGGCAATGAGTCAAGGAGGCATAACCAGCCAGGTCAAAGGAATTTCTATGGTAACTGCAGGACACAACAGCAGTGAAGTTTGTGCAGTGCATGAAGTTTGTGCCAATCAAACACTGTACCAGCTGTTTATATCCAGGACATGTATTGTCCATTTTAAGCTTAGCAAGCACCTCATGACAAGCTTGATACATTGCTTTTAAAGTTCCATATACCCAAACGAACATGTCTACAGTGCTTAACAGCAATGCCACTCCTTTGATACTATTGAAGGAAGAGAAACGGTGCAATATCTCAGCAACAGTGCCACAGCAGAAATTAAATCTAAGAGAAAGCATTAACTGAGTATGCAGTTCTCCATAGGACCATCAATCTGAATCTAGAGTACTAGAGAATTTGTCATGGTGACAAATGCACAGGTTAAAGTCCTTGAAAGCACTTTCTAGTCCTCAGTGCAGTGAAAAAGTTAGAAAAAAGAAACTGCATTGGTCCTAAAAACTGCAGGAGTCACCTTTGAATCCATTTATGATATATCCAAACAGCAAAGCTAATGAATAATAGTAACCTGTCACTTGCAAAGTGGTTCATTGGTACCTCCACGAGGTGATCAAATACACAGATGACAATTAAAGAAGAAAGGATTGTCTATTTCAGTTTTATTGCAAAACCAATGTAAGCGTCAATCCATAAATCTCAGCCATGAGATACAGTCTATACATTTATATAATTATCAGACACACAAAATGATACTGAAGCTCAGCTCTCAGAGAGTAGCAGTGGTGAACCTCTACAGGTCATGGCATCTGTCATTTTTATAGAAGATCCAGACAAATACTTCAAGGGGAATAAGGGAAAGAGTACACCTGTTCCAAGAACAAGGAAGACAGTGACCTTCTTTAATTAGTGTCCTTTCCACTCTGTAAAACTAAGCAAACAGTGGTCTACATTACTTCATCATTCACTTCTCTTCTTTATTTAAAATACTTTAATTGACCTCTTTGCCAATGAAACTTGGTTCTAACCAGTGAAATGGAGAACATGCAATGAGGCTCAACACATGAACTAAGGAAGGAGGCAGAGCTAAGAATAACTAGGCCCAGGAGTTAAGTAGTGAAGTGTGAAGGGTGCCCCTGGTGACCTCATCTAACACCTGCAATTCTTTTGGCCCCAGCTAGCTGGTGGGTAAGAGCAAATTAGACCAGAGGACCCCCTTGGAATACAGGTGTATAACACCGTCATGATGTGGAACGGACACTAGTGTGTGCATGGTATAGTACAGACAAAACTGTGCGCCAGGCCGTCTCATTTCAACATGAAGTACATAAAGAACTTTATATAATACCTCTCCCCCAGCACAATAATCATATGCTTACTCCTGCTGCACATTTTCTTCAGCAGATGTTATTGTTATCTCCTTGCATCACACTCCTTCATAATACTTATAAACTGACAGCCCGTTACATACTAGCTGCTGCTGCTGCTGGAAGCAGTAGTCCCACAGGCAGACCACAGGCGTTGCAAATGATACGTCACAAGATCGCCGACATGGAAATGACCACCTCACAAGTACAAACATCCCTTCATCCGGGGACTACCATTCAGTCTCCAACCTCCATACCGGTTGCACTCCAATTTATCCACGCTGCATTGTGCAGTACCCCCCACCCTCTCACGGTTTGGGGGTCTTTTTAAAGAGGCAACTCCATGGAGTATCTGATAGAAGGAGGTCTCAGACTTCACTGCCTTTTTCTCTGTAGTACCAACCTGTGTCTGCTATTGTGTGATTGTTTCTGGGGTATCCCTGAAAGTAGGGATCCCCAGTTGCTATCTTGCTGTTGGGGTTCTCTTCCTCTCTTGTTAAACTTTCAATATGTTGGAGGTATCCCCAGACAATGGGGAAACCCCTCTAGTGCCTGCCGATAATTCATGGTATGAACATCCTTTAACAGAGTCACACATCTCTCCTACAGCACCCGTCGTGGACCACCTGTTTTCTGATGGGGTACTGGGGCTTACATGATGGGGTCTTAACTAGTGGAGTTCAAACTCCCTGAGGGAGATACAGTTTGGTGCCCCATGGCATCTGCTGTGCATCCCCTTCCCTATGTGGTTCTCTCCTTCTTTTCTACCCCTCCAAGGGCTATTGAAAATTTGTGGCAAATAAATGGATGCAAATTGTGCACATGCGCAGTGCAACCACAAACTACACAAAATGCAAAGATACAGCTCGCAGCTCGCAATTTATAACCATAAATTTGGATTTAAGGAGTTTCAACCCTCTTAGATCCCCCCCCCAACCCTCATCTCTACTGCAGATCTCATGGGCTCAAAGGCACCTCCAATAATTCCACTTACTGATAAAAGTGTATTGATTGGAGGTTCTGTCATGAGATTAGGAACTTTTTGATTACTTACTATACATGTTTTAGCTTCAATCACTTTTATTTGGTTGTAAAATAACTACATAGTGAATAGTTAAAAGAAAATTGGCTTACTGAATAAGATATGTGTAATTAATGTTTTGGATCTGCACACCCCGGCCAGTGTGCCTGATAAGCAAATGTCTATTCTCCCCATATGTTTTCTTAAGAGCATTATTATTTCTTTCACACATTTGTATCACTGATGGACAAATTTATTTTGAAAACAGCTTTAACTAAAAATATTGTTTAAATTCTATGTAACAAATCAACATATTGCTTTGCAAACCTTTCAAGGTGTCCACATTTATCTATTTTATTGGTCTTTGCACTAACAAGGAAATTACAGGAGGCAAATTGAGAAATCACTCAATGTTATTCATGAGAACTTGCATTAATTTGTTTACTAGAATCTCAACTGAAAAATTTTGTGCCTGCATGAAAAAATGTCCAGATAAAATCCTTTCTATTCATATTGCTAATCACCAGGCTCAGATTATGGGCCTTACATATCCATGCATTTTATTATGTGCATTTCAGTGCAGAACTGAGCTGGCCGTGTGACACTGTAAGTACCTTGCTTGAACTGAACATTGAAAGGGGCTGCCCACTTTTGAGCACACTTCTCTTTTCATAGTGCACCACTGTGTCACAGTGTAGTGCTTCTGTGATGTTACCTGATTGAAGTCATTGGTACAGGAGGGGCAGCAGCTTTCTTTGTGACTAGGTGAAAAAAATAAATCTGGAGGAGATAAGAATGTGTAAGGAACGCAGCACCTGATTTGGCAGCAGTCCCATTGGATGCATTAATTAGATACCTGGGGCCCGAGTCATTAAGGAGAGCAAGGCAAAAAAAATGAGTACATGTTTTCCTCGACAAACCATGTTACAATGCAAGGGGTGCAAATTAGTTTATTATTTTGCACATAAGTTAAATACTGACTGTTTTTTCATGTAGCACACAAATACTTGTTAGCTTTATTTTTACACTGCAATTTAAAGATGATCTAGGACATGCTGCAATCAATAAATTTACCTCCCCCTGCATAGAAACATGGTTTTGGCCAGCTGCAAAGTTACTCCTTTTTTATGCCCTGCTCTCCTTAATGACTCAGGCCCCTATTATTTATATGACAGTATGCTATCAATAGTTGCTGTCCTTCACTATAGAAGGTGCTTAGTTTCTCCTCCTGTAACTAGCAGGAAATGATTAGAAAGAAGAGCTAACTATGGGCATTATGGAAAGTGGCTTTTTTTCTAAAGAGTACAAGCCCTTCAGGGGCAAGCTGGGCTGGGGGGCAGAAGGGCATCTGCTCCCCCAGGCTGGTCCCATAGTGGGCTACCTTGGGCTGGGACACAGGCCCCCTGCATTTTTTTCCGTTAAAAGTCGAGTCTTGCCCCCTGGGCTAAAATTTGCCAGCCCTCCCCTGAAGCCCTTTATGGGGCAGAAGATAGCATTTCATATGAAGCACATTGCTAATGTTTTTTGCATGTGGTTACGTGCAAAGGTTATTGTGGGTATTGCTGTAGGAAGTCAAGTAAGGTGTAGGGATGGCACAGAAATCCTGATGCCTATTTTTATCCTGAGATGACACATCAGTCATGTATGTGTAACATCCCCCCCTGCAGCATTAGAGTAAGCCACGCCCCTGATGACTGCAGACAGGGGTAACCGGGAAAGTCGAATTAGGAGCCGTGGAGCGGTCCTTAGTGTGCCAGTGCTGGGACTTGTATTACCGCTTAACCCAGCTGAGTGGGCAGGGAGAAGTTACATGTGGTGTGATTACATTGCAGTTTCTATATATTGCCCTTCCTTGAGTATTGGGGGCAGCAAAGAGAGACAGGCTTTGTAATGCGACGTCTGTATATTGGCCTTACTGGGGGTTTTTGGGGGGGCAAAGAAAGGCAGATTGTCCGCGTTTGAGAGATACCACTTCCAGGAAAGGCAATCATGCTGGCTAAAATGCCACCCACTACTTATGTTGCTAAGATGAGAACAAGGGGGAGAAAGGGCGGAGTCACTGAGGAACCCACATAATGTGGCTGTGATGCTATGTGTATTAGCTATGTCTACACAATAGGAACATGTATTTACTAGGAGAGGCCCAGTAACTACTCTTTTTGACCCAAGAGGATGGAAATAAGCACAGACATGGACAAGTGCTACATGTGAATGTCCTCTGAAAATAGAGGACATTGTTCAGAAGACACTTGAGACTCCCTTATTTAACCCATTGGTGGGAGTGTGGGGTATTCACTGTGAAATGTACTTCATATTCATATTGCTATTGTATTCACTGTATAATGTATTGTATAGGATGTATTCAGTGTATAATGTGATTTTACATACAACTGTGATTTCTTTTCATGTAAATGTGGTATTGAAAATTTTCATATACATGCCTGTGTGTGCATGTGTGAGTCCCATGTGAGTGAGATTAGCTAGGTAGCCCCCACTAGGGTGTAGTTTCGAGTGCCCATCTAATGGGGTGAGACTGCAATGCCCCAGACTGCGGCATTATAGTAAGCCACACACCTGGTGACTACAGATAGTGGTCAATAGGAGGTTGAGTTAGGTGCCGTGGAGTGGTCCTCATGAAGGGGAAGTTGCCAAGGTGTCTTTTAAGATAGCTTTGTCTCAAACTGGTTGCTAAGCCAACAAGACACACAACCCTGCTGGAGAGTGAGAGGAAGAGGAGAAATTAAACAACTGAAGCAAGAGGAGGAGTGTTGTCTGTCACAGGGAGGGTTAAGGCAGCGAAAAGTGTGGGAACAGGAGGAGCTTGTGAGCAAGAGACAGAGAGGAAAGGTGATTTGTCAGCCGGGGACCAGGGACAGAGAGTGAGGGTGGGTCCTAGGCTCTCCCGGCATACCCGGCTACTGCTTGGTGATATATACAAATTGTGTTCAACGGGAGAGCCCTGTGGATGTCCCCAAGTGGGGGGACTGCTGCAAGTAGCAGCATGATGCATTAAGAGAGAAGAGACCCTCAAGAGTCAGAGGGTTGCTGCAGAGAGGCAGCATTGTGTGTAGCGGAGTGGGTGAGAGAACACTGTGAATAAGGTGTCAGAGCCCAAGGGAGAATTCCCCCCCCTCAGATGAGCGGTGAGTAGGGGGGTGAGAGTACACCTGAGAGAAAGTGTCAGAGCCCCAAGCAAGTGAGTATCACCCCTGCAGAGGAGGGGTGAGATACAGTTGGAAGCATTTATATAAAATGTGACAGGGCTGCAGAATGAGAGATGCCTTAGATGTGGGATAGGTCTTGAGATACTATTAAGAACTGTGCAGGAGGATACAGGAGATCTATATAGAACTGTACATTTACTTCATTGCTGCAGCCATTTAAGAATGTGTTAGAGTGAAGAGGAGTGTAAATAAATTGTTTATTTTTAAATATAGATGCGGTCTGGTGCCCAAATCATTAAGACATCTGTTTGCACTGCACCCTCAAGATACCACCCATATATCTTAACAACTGTAAGGAGACTGTTGAAAAGTACCTGCATGTGTGGGCACCCTTTTGTCATCTAGAGCCATGCCCAGGAGATGGCCAAGGCTAAAGAAGGAGGTGTAATGCACCTCAACACTACACACAGTGACAGAGGTTTACATATGGATGAATGCAGGAAACAAGTTTATTCAAATTCCTATTGCAGGTATTTGAAAAGATCAAGACAATCTAGGAAAACCCTGGTTTGTCCACACAACCGCCTGACCACCCACGCCCCACCCATTTTCTGGAGACTTTGCCCCTTTTCTAGTAGGCCATGCCCCTTTTGACCTCAAAAATTTTAACTGTCACAATCAAATTGAGACTGTTAGGATTGCGTTGTTGACAGCTTCCCCCAAAGTTATGTTGCTTCAGTGAGACATGCTTCTTCTCAGTTGGAGTCCCATGGGAAAATTTTGGTTGCCCACTGCATTGCTTACAGCTACATCCAATGTTACCTACATGCTGTTCTACACAGTCCTCACTCTCCAAAATTTCTTTTCTCATTCCCCTTCATGTGATGCTACTGAGTGGAAAGGAGCCAGAAAAAGCAATGAGGAACACTGCTGTTTCTGGTGTCAGTGTTGAAGCTGTTGAAGACAGGTGCTATGGCTTCTGTTTTCAGCATGGACTGCTAGTGAAACTAGGATCTACAGTGTTATTCTTTAAGACCAGCCCATGTGGTGCCCCATTATCTGCTTTCTGTCCACACACTGGGCTTCAATTAGAGTTGGATGCACACCGATTATTTGGATACACATTTTCATACTGTGCACACTAACCAAACATGCATACACCTGTATCTATTTTTTATGTATGCAACCCAGTGGCAGAACTACCATTGGTTCAGCAGGTACAGTGCACCGGGGCCCATGGAGATAATGGGGCCCACATTTTGCTAGTTCCCTGTGCAGTGGTGACAATGACTACTAGCAATGCTGCCTAACCGCTTCTGATTGGATGATTGTGTATTGGCCTCTCCAACTGATAGGACTTAATTTATTAGGATTGTGGCTATATTATATTCTCATTACTTCTTTTTCATTTCAATTTGAACAACTGAAGGAAAGAAGATTCCCATTGCATTTTTAAAGGGGGTAAACAATGGATGTGAAGTTGTTTGTATTTTATTACATTTTATATAGAAAAAATTGCTTTTACTTTAATTAATAATTTTGAAGACATTGTTGTGTAAAAGTAGAGCATTTAGTACTAACACTGCCAAGCTATATATTTATGCTAATGTTAGGCATAAATTCACATACTTGTACGCCTGATGTAGACCTCTCATAAGTAATATTGTTTTTGAGATGGACACATCTTGAGATGAGTTTTTTAATCATTAGACAAGTAATGAAAATGGCATTTAAAGTGCCTAGATGTGAAAGAATAGTCTAATTCAAATCCTTAAATACATATCTCTAACTACCAAGTCTTCACCTACATTACTGACTTGGAAAACATCCCAATAAATTGAGCGCTCTTTTGTTTAGTGAGACTCTGTCTAAAATATTAAGTCATTGCTTACCAAGTCCCTGCACTTACTTGGCTGAAATAATAATAAATAAATAAAAATACATCCTAAAACATGTTAGACCAGTCCATGTCACGGCACCTCAGATCTCTACCTTCCTGCAGAAAAATATGGGAACAATAATTATATAAAATCAACGCTCTATACATGTGTACATTAGAATTACTTTTCAGTTGAAGCAAGGACTTTAATCAAAGAGTTCCCCAAAGCTCCAAGGATCATAAAACAGGTCATCTGTCTTAGTTCAAACAACAGAGTCCTGTAATTCTCCATATGGGAAAGTTCCTACTATTTTATGTAAATAAATATCCTTAGTAAATAAAGTAGCTAAAGCTCCATTTGGCTTCATTCATTAACATTTTTTTCAGAAAAGTCAAAGAGTAAAGCCAATTGAGAAGTAGTGCTATACGATGACCAACATAAAATTTATTTTTGAGAAAGCGATAGCACTTGCCGCATTTCTGCCAAAGTATACCTCCAGTCACATAAAGAACATAGATCTGTCATAAAACACATCCTAGTGTTTCGCAGATACAGACATTTTAAATGGCTATTAAAATTTAAAACAGAAATTGCCAGCATATAAACGACATAACAGCAGACATGAGATAACTTAAATGTATACTCCTGTGGTTGCAGCGCTAGTCACTGTCTGTCTTCTAACAAAAACAGAACATGTGAATTGCAAAATTTATGGGCTATTTTTTTCAAGATTAAACCATGCTTGGGACAGTCTGAGAATGGTAAAAAAAAGTTTATTAGGATTTGTTCATATCCAACACTACTATAGTTATCCCAACAACCTGTGGTGCTAGTGAGTATGATATGGCATGAAAAGATCTGCTGGAAAAAAAAAATGCAGTAGCAAAGTTCCTATGTGACCTGCAGATGTTTAGGGAATACATTGTGCTCTCTGGAAACACCTGTGATGATCTGCAGGTCCCAGTGAACCTGCTGGGGAGGAAAGGGAGAATCTGTTGATTGCATTTAATAATAGAATAGAGGATTTTTAAATTCATATTCACCTCAGCTTAGCCGAAGTTGGCAGTGGCAATATAGACATGCAGTATTTAAACTGCCATGTATGGGCCAATCATGCTTCTCAGCCAGTGCATCAAACAATGGAATCATTTGGCAATTTTTGTTCCTATGTTACTATGTTCCAATGTTCCTAATTTTAAATTGTAATGTGACTATAAGAATAAAATTTGCCACCACCAGACAGTTCTAGATTATATACAAAAAACCGAGCATGAGATATGACTCACTACATGTCCAACTAGGATAAGATCTGTCCCACCATACCTTCAATTAGCATAGGTTCTGAACCATTATGTCCCCAACTAATATATAATATGACGCACCATGTCACCAACTTGCATAGGATCTCACCCACCACATCCCAATCTAGCATAAGATCTGAGCAACCATCTCCTCATCTAGCAGAAGTTCAGACCAACCATGTCCAAAATAGGCACCGTATATCAACCAACCATGTCCACAACTAGCAAAAAATCTTGCCCACTGCGAAATCATCTAGCATGCGAACTGATCCACCACATATCCAACTAACATACACCCTGACCCACCATATCACCAACTAGCATAAGAACTCACCCACCACGTTCCCAACTACCATAAGCTCTGACCCACCACTTCCCAGCTAACATAATTTTTGACCCACCGTGTCACCAACTAGCATAAGAACTCACCCACCACGTTCCCAACTACCATAAGGTCTGACCTACCACATCCCAACTAGGATGCGATACATCCCATTACATTCATAATAAGCACAATATATGATACACCGTATAATCAACTAACATCAGGGGGTAAATGTATCAAGCTGAGAGTTTTCCGGCAGGTTTGAAAAACCAATCAGATTCTAGTTATAATTTACTTAGTACATTCTACAAAATGATAGCTAGAATCTGATTGGTTGCTATAGGCAACATCTCCAGTTTGCAAACCTGCCGGAAAACTCTCAGCTTGATACAATTACCCCCAGATCTTACCCAGCACATCCCACCGCATCCCTGACAACTTTCTAAAATTGCTAAGAAGTTTAGCGTGAACACACTTTTATTCTAGTGACTTATTCTAGACCACAGACAGAAAATAACTCTTGTCTTCCTTATATTATTAAAGGCATACTTTCTAAGTTATACAAATACATGACATAGTACGCATAGGAATGGCCATCTTTCAATTTTTAATTCAAAATGGTTTTAGTTGGTTTCCATAATCTATACTTAATACTTTGCCATGCTAAATATATAACATTTCCAACTGGTTGTTAATCTGAGAATCAAGAGGTGTAGACAATTTATTGGACATAACGTAACATTAGAATTTTAATGATATAATTACCCAGAAATTTTAAATATACTTGGGGAAAAAAAAACTCTTGGCAAGAAAATGCTCCACGAGGTAGAGCAGAATACCGGAAGTCTTTATATAAATGATATCGAGAGAATAGTAGATTCATAGCAGTGGTCGCTGGAATTCTTCATAAATCCTCTGCTGTCTTCTGTATTTTCACTACTTACTAAATCCTGTCATATTCTTAATTTAAAGTGCATCATAAAAAGAGTAATATGTCACGTTATTCTAATAAAATGTGCACACAGTTTCTTTGTTATAGCAGCATTCACTTGATTAACAGGACAAAGAATTCATGTTTGGCAAAATTGCACATATGTCCTTGATTTAAAAAATTATCACTAAGGTTCATGGAAAATGTTGGCCTCATATTATTAAAATGTTCACAGAATAGAAAGTTATTTCACAGAAAACGGAGCCAGTCCCACTTCTACAGTGTACGTAAATTATTTTGCCCAATTTAAAAGTCATTTGCTTTTGTCAGAAAATTGGCAACATGAGACTGATTGATATATTAATATTTTTTTTACTGGTAGAATGAGGTGTTTCTGCTCCTTCTATGCGCTACTGGAATATCGTCTGCTTTGCAGAATGAAAAGAGAGAGTCAGTCAGCCACTGTATCTATAAATTTACTGCCTTTGTATGGTAATTACTGTAGTTCAGGCGTGGATAACTGGCGACTTCAAGTAATCCTAAAAGGGTCAGCAAAAATGGATTTCTGACTATAGGATTTACCTTTCTTCCTGGTAACTGTGACATCACAACAAGCACAGTGCATTCACAGTCTGTGTATGATCATGCATGTTTATTATGTATGAGTATGTATGTATGATATGAAGACTAAAATTAGGGGCTTGATTCATTAAGGATCTTAACTTGAGAAACTTCTTATTTCAGTCTCCTGGACAAAACCATGTTACAATGCAAGGGGTGCAAACTAGTTTTCTGTTTTGCACATAAGTTAAATACTGACTGTTTTTTCATGTAGCACACAAATATATTTAAATTTCAGTGTACAAATAAGCTATGAAGTATGTGTGTGCTACATGAAAAAACAGTCAGTATTTAACTTCTGTGCAAAACAGAATACCAATTTGCACCCCTTGCATTGTAACATGGTTTTGTCCAGGAGACTGAAATAAGAAGTTTCTCAAGTTAAGATCCTTAATGAATCAGGCCCTAGATGATGATATCTTCTCACTAGCCTAACTAGTATCTCATTGATGAACCTACTGTGATTTTTGAACACTTCATTCTGCTGAACTCATAATGTGATCTAATGCTTCTAATGCTTCTCCACAAAGGTAATGTAAACCCTCCCCCCCCCCCCCCTTGTGGGATGACGGGTCAAAAATCCAAATAACTGCTATAGTGACTGACTGGCTACTGGATTGTGATTTATTTTGGTCACTTCTTCTCAGTTATTAAATACAACATGGTTTTGATATCTAACCTGGAATCATTGCATTTTGCAGAGCAGTTGACGTTATACAGTACTTAAAAAAGGAGGACATTACGTTTTTTCACATCTGAATCAGAGAACACAAACGTCAAGTTGAACATTTTAGAAATTAAATCTGTAGTGAGCAGACAAACAATCAAAGCATCGACTAATTTAACCTCAGAGGGAGGAGAAGAACCATCCTGATCCCCTACATTGCAATCAGACTACAGTAATTAACTATAAATTGTTGTATCTATTGATATCATTTATTGTATATATTTTATCCCATTCAGTGAAACGGCCATTATTATTTCTCTTGGTAATGAATTGCACAGTTTACTAATATTGTCCTTATATATTATTGTATTTATTCATATTAAATAGGTCACTTCTAATGTGCCTTTTTCTACAATAATTCCAGTTTGTGAATTCTTTTAATACAATGAATCCCTTCCATTCATTTTAGGTTGTCCCCTCAGAACCTTGAGTTTCCATCTAGGTTGCCCTCTGATAACCTTGAGTTTCCTATGTCTTTCTTATACACAGATGCCCAATACTTTACCCCATATTCAAGATGTGGCCTAACCAGTGTTTTACAATGGTAGACTCGTGTTTTCTTCTCGTGCATCTCTCACCCATTTCATGCATCCAATGACTTTAGCAGCTTTTGCTGCAACTGTCTGAAATACAAAAAAGATAAAAGCCAATATTATATTACAAATGTTGGAAAGTCAGTGTCAGCCGCACTGAGCAAAGCAACATTCTATTATTAAGTAGCAGAAGAGCATATTACAATGTTTTACAGGCCCCCGTTCAATTTGGCAAGCACCTGTCCAATTTTGCACATAGTGCTACACAAAGCCTGACAGTCTGAGGCTGATTTGGACATCCGTCAGTATTTTTTAGAGTAAACGGCGCATTTACGTATTGTGCATGTGCACAAAAAATATGCGTATGCATATGTTTGTATGCTAATTCGGATGTCTCTTACACTTGTGACTTTTTCAAAACAAGCGGGATGGTGGAAAGGGGCGAGCAAGTATAGGCTAAGTATAGTAAAGGCGCAGTCACAGATATGCCTATTCTTTAATAAACTGCAGTTTAGTAAACTTCTAACATGTCTTTTCAGCATGTATAAAGGTACATTGCATCAGGGGCGCCAAGAAGGGTGTAAGCAGGTACCAAGTACTTGGCACTCTCTTGGGTTCCCAGTGGCAGCATGTTTTGGTGCCATATGAGTAGGATTATGGGCAGGGGGATATGACTAATAAATACATATAATCAGTTAGCCATGTTTAAATGGCAGGTGTATGAGCAGGAAGACCAATCACAAACTGCAATCTCTTGGTTTTCAGCTACGCCTGGGGCGGAGGACTCTGCTCTATTAGCTTTTACTAGCTGGTACTGTAGTTTTAGGACCTTTAGAACTACGTCATGGATTTTCCAAGAATGTCTTCCAAATACACTGCCAAAATATTTGTTGAGAATATTTCTTCTGTGATTGAGCACATATCATTTTATTTTCCCGACATTTAAAATATTGCATAGATAGGACAACAAAATGCTACAACACCGTTGACAAATGATACATCCTATGGACCTACACCAGACTGGTTAATAAATATGATACATTTTGATATATTTGAGAAAAATGAATTTGGTAACATGATGTATCCTCTAAGGGACATGACTTGGAATGAAAACATCTATCTGTTCCAATGTATTTGCTCCCACGAAACCTGGAATTTGGGTTGTCTTTTCTTAGCTTCCCGTGGCATGTAGTATTGTAGCATTGCTATAGGGATAGGATCCCTGCAATATTTGTGGTTTTATAATTCTGTTGATGGATTTATGATTTCAATAACTACTGATGCCCCAACATCACATTAATATATTGGTTTTAGAAAAGCAGTAATTGAACGGAGTTAAAGTCTGGCTGGGTGGCAAGAATTTTCTTAATGTACAGCATACAATGTTCTCTGGAATACTGTCTGAAGTAAATGGGTGGGGAAGTCTCCTTTTGCTGAAATGAATATAAAATATTGCACCTAAAACAGAAGCCAGAGGACTGTGGTTAGAGACGAACCTTCCAAAGCAAATTTCTTTGCTTAAAAATGGGCAGAGCAAGGGGAAAAAGTCGGATATGTTCTGGTATGTGGAAGCAGTTCAATAAATGTATAATGATTATGTCCTATAATGTTCTTTAACAGCCACTATATATAAAAAAAACAGAAGAAACTTATGTGTTTACAAAGTATTTTGTTTGTTAAAGAAACAGGAATTGTGATCTATACTATTGGTGTCAATATAGACTTTACTAAGACCCCTTAAAGTTACACTACCACCTATTGTACAATTTAATTAATAGCCTCCTTCCCCTCGCTGTCAATATAGAATCAGCAAATCAACACTGCTCGCCACTTTAAAATGGTTGGGGATGGAAGAGATGCCATCTCTTGAATTTTCTTTTGTAATGTAAATTTTTTTTTTCACCTGATGTATACAGTCATGGCCAAAAGTTTTGAGTATGACCCAAGTATTGGTTTTCACAAAGTTTGCTGCTTCAGTGTTTTTAGACCTTTTTGTCAGATGTGCTATGGTACACTGAAGTAAAATTACAAGCATTCATAAGGCTTTTATTGACAATTACATTAAGTTTATGCAAAGAGTCAATATTTGCAGTGCTGACCATTCTTATTGAAGACCTCTGCAATTCGCCCTGGCATGCTGTCAATCAACTTCTGGGCCACATACTGACTGATGGCCGCCTAATCAATGATTGGAGTTTGTGAGAATTTGTGAATTTGAGGTTTCACCACAAGTTCTTAATGGGATTAAGGTCTGGGGAGTTTCCTGGCCATGGACCCAAAATTTCCCCAAGCCACTTAGTTATTACTTTTGCCTTATGGCAAGGTGCTCCATCATGCTGGAAAAAGCATTGCTCATCACCAAACTGTTCTTGGATGGTTGGGAGAAGTTGCTCTTGGTTGATGCTTTGGTACCATTCTTTATTCATGGCTCTGTTCTTAGGCAAAATTGTGGTTGAGCCTTGGCTGAGAAGCAACCCCACACATGAATGGTCTCAGGATGCTTTACTGTTGGCATGACATAGGACTGATGATAGCGCTCACCTTTCCTTCTCCGGACAACCATTTTTCTAGATGCCCCAAACAATCTGAAAGGGGATTTATCATAGAGAATGACTTTACTGCAGTCCTCAGTAGTCCAATCCCTGTACCTTTTGCAGATTATCAGTCTGTCCTTAATGTTTTTCCTGGACAGAAGTGGCCTTCTTGACACCAGGCCATCCTGCAAAATTCTTTGCCTCACTGTGCATGCAGATGCACTCACACCTGCCTGCTGCCATTCCTGAGCAAGCTCTGCACTGGTGGTGCCCTGATCCCACAGCTGAATCAACTTTAGGAGATGGTCCTGGCGCTTTCTGGATATTTTTGGGTGCCCTGAAGCCTTCTTCACAACTATTGAACCTTTCTCCTTGAAGTTCTTGATGATCCAATAAATGGTTGATTTAAATTCAATCTCACTAGCAGCAATATTCTTGCCTGTGAAGCCCTTTTAAAGCTTCCAGTCTGTTGTTCTAACTCAATCAGCATGACAGAGTGATCTCCAGCCTTGTCCTCGTCAACACCCTCACCTGTGTTAACGATAGAATCACTGACCTGATGTCAGCTGGTCCTTTTGTGGCAGGTCTGAAAAGCAGTGGAAATGTTGTTTTTGGGATAAAGTTTGTTGTCATGGCAAAGAGGGACTTTGAAATTAATTGCAATTCATCTGATCACTCCTTGTGACATTCTGGAGTATATGCAAATTGCCATCATAAAAACTGAGGAAAAATAGTATTTGTGTCATTCTCAAAACTTTTGGCCATGACTGTATATTTAATTGTAGGTTTATACCAAGCCATGGGACAAGTCTTGACATTATATGCCCTTGATAATCAGACACTTCCACATAAAATTGGCTGCTGATATTTTGGAGCCTTAATTAACTAAATCTCCCACTGTTTGGCTCTCAACCTTCAATATGGTAGTATTAAGCTTCCAAGAACTTCTGCCTCTAACCTTGCCTCAGAAATAAATATAACCTGAATAGGTCAGATCAAGAAAATAACCTCATAATTTATCTGACAGAGTGGATAAAAGAAGTCTGTCTGTAAGAAAGATGTTTGTGTGGGAAAACGTGCAATATGTATTAGAAAAAAATAGTAATCTATATCCATAAGGTAAATATTACGGTAAGCATCCGCTAAGTAATGTATGAAAATATATGTTTTGAATCAATCTTGAGGGTGATAAAACCTAAATTTGTTTCTAGATTTGTCAAGGTTATCATTCAAAATGGTATTATTTCCTATCAACTTCTTCTTCTCTAGTACTTTAAAAAAGGTATAAAAATGTTGCAGTTTTTTTCCAGAATTTAATGCAAGTACTGAAGCCAAAGTGACTAACTAATTCTAGGGATAGCCAGTAAAAATGATATAGCTGCCTTCAGTATACACATGCTTGGAGACAAGGGAAAAGTTCACAGGTCGGGGAGAAAACCTAATCAGGTTTATCCATTCTGATGCCCCTTAGACCTGATTCCCATCACATATCAATGGCTACAGGACAAGTGTCAGCCAAGAGAAGCATTCCGGAGACTACACAAACACCAAAGTGGCACTAGGCTAGATTGGAGAAAAGGCCAGTGAAAATAAACGGCATAATCAAGATAGATAGAGATAACATTACTTTCTAGGCTATCAATCAAAGACATATTGGTGCAATACAATTTCAGTAGGTGAGCCAGAACAGCACGTAAAGGTACCATGACTATAGCAGTAGACTCACATTAAGGGAATCTTTTACTCCAGATGATCAAAGGGAGGAGTCTTCTGTATCCTGCTGACTACGCCAATGTCACGGGCACTAGGAGTCTTTACCCAGGGATCACCAGATGGTAGGCTTACCAGAGCAATGTAGATGGTAATAGGGTACTCTGGGAGCTGGGTGATCACGGAACATGAAATGATGGCCGATGAGATGCTCAGGAAAGTCTATGACTAGCAACACTGGTAGTAATGAGGTAATAATACACAAGGAACTGTATGGACAAGGACACGTGAAGGTAGTCAGTGGTCTGCGATAGCAAGTTGTACCACTGCTATAGTGAGGAGGAATGTCCAACAGAAACAAGGAGGTGATGAGAGTCAGCGGTCTGCGGGTAGCAAGTTGTACCGCTGTCTGAGTGAAGGAATGGAATCCAAGTGGAGGTATCCAGGTAGTCAGTGGTCTGCGGTAGCAAGTTGTACCACTACTATGTGAGAGGATGATGGAACAGGTGATACCGGAAACAGGGATCAGTGGTCTGACATCAGCAAGTTGTACCACTGAATATATATGTGAGGAGGTGCACAGGGGAAGACTGCAACACAGGATATACACAGGCACCTTATACACGATCCACAGTAATATGCACAATATAGATATATATATGGATATAAATGACTGAGCAGGTCTGCAATCTAGAAAGTCTCTTGAAGTAGTCCAGCACAATGATAACACAGTCAATGATGGCAATAGACTCAGCGGATAGCAGACTCCAGAGAGAACCAAACACAGTCCAGCAAGATATGCAATACACAGCACAGTCAATGAGAAGTATGCATACCGTGGTTCAGCAGTAGCAGTCAGATGGGATTGCAGCGGTACCTGAGCGGCTGGAGGCCGACTGGATAGGAAGTCCCTGGATAGGTGAGGCAGCGGTCTAGCAGGTGCAGCGCACAGGTGAGTAGACCGACAGGGACACGAATCCACAGGAGTCAGCAACACGTGGAACTGGACTCATAGGGGACCCAGGAGAATGGAAATGATCCAGCAGAGAGTAGTAGATGAGATACAAATCCAATGCTGACAGGAGGGTAGAGACCAGTGGAACACGTGAAGGCGTGGAGAGTGGATCAGCAGGAGATGGACGATAGCGCTGACCACAGCAGCAGGACTCAGCGGCACACGGAGGTAACCAGTAGCAACCACAGGAACCAACAGCGATGGGAAACAGGAGTGCAGCGCAGGGCAGGAGCTGTTGATCACGAAGTGTAGCAGATGGTAATGAAAGCGGCAGTCTCGAGGAAGCCACAGCAAAGATGAGATGAGACTGTAGTGCACGGAGGCAGCGGATAGTAATCAGCTGGCAGTCACGATGTTGAACACAGGCGAGTTGCAAGCAGGAGACTGTAGTGCACAGAGGCAGCGGATAGTAGTCAGCTGGCCGTCACGATGTTGAACACAGGCGAGTTGCAAGCAGGAGACTGTAGTGCACAGAGGCAGCGGATAGTAGTCAGCTGGCCGTCACGATGATGAACACAGGCGAGTTGCCAGCAGGAGACTGTAGTGCACGGAGGCAGCGGATAGTAATCAGCAAACAGACTTGATGAGAAGCAGGTGAGTGAAGTAAAAGCTGGAGTGCACGGAGGCAGCGGATAGCAATGAGCAAACAGTCACATAGATATAAAATAACGTTGAAGTGGTTTAGAAGACTGTAGTGCACGGAGGCAGCGGATAGGAATCAGCAACAGTCCCAAAGATATACAATAGCGATGAAGTGGTATAGAAGACTGTAGTGCACGGAGGCAGCGGATAGGAATCAGCAAACAGTCCTGATGATACAGTTGATGGTAGAAGTGGTATGGGAACCACAGTAGTAGAAGTGGTTTGGAAACCACAGGAATAGAAGTGGCTAGGAAACCACAGGAATCAGCAGCGCTGAATACACGAGGAATACAGGAACACCTTCAGAGACTCATGAGGAATGAGACTCCAAGATCAGGCAACGTGGTGTTGACCACAGGTGCTTAATATAGGGAGTGTTGCCTGATCTGCCAATTGAGTTAAAGGGGTATACACTGAAGTATAGAAAAGGGCTGCGCATGCGCAGACCCTCAGGATGGTGGATGACCACGGTTCCTAAATGTCCGGGAAGAGGCACTCACGGTCCGGTGAGTGACAGTACCCCCCCTTTTAAAGGTGGGCACAGAACGCCTGGAACCGGGCTTGTCCGGATTTTTGGAGTAAAACTTCTTCAAAAGGGCAGGAGCATTAAGATCTTCAGCTTTGATCCAAGAGCGCTCCTCAGGACCAAAGCCCTTCCAATGAACGAGGAAGTGGAGGACTCCTCGCGAAATTTTTGCATCTAGTACCTCGGTAATCTCAAAATCCTCCTCCTGATGAACTTGAACTGGCTGCGGAGCTGAGGGAGGAGTTGAAAAACGGTTGATAATAAGAGGTTTGAGCAAAGATACATGGAAGGCATTAGAAATCCGAAGACTCTTAGGAAGAAGGAGTTTCACACATACTGGATTGATAACTTGAATGATCCTATATGGACCAATAAAACGAGGGGCGAATTTCATGGATGGAACCTTCAAACGAATATTTTTTGTGGATAACCAGACACGATCTCCAATTTTTAGTGGTGGAATAGCCCGCCTCTTCTTATCAGCGAAAGATTTATATTTGACAGATGTCTTCTTTAAACAGGTTCTGACCTGAGACCAGATATTTTTAAAGGTCTGACAAACAGTTTCCACCGCAGGAACTTGGGTGGGCGGGAGGGCAGGAAATTCCGGAAAAGACGGATGGTGACCGTAGACCACAAAAAATGGAGTTTTGGATGATGACTCATGGTACATGTTGTTATGGGCGAACTCAGCCCAAGGGAGTAACTCTACCCAGTTGTCTTGATTGGCTGATGAAAATATCCTTATAAAAGTCTCAAGATCTTGATTGACACGTTCGGTTTGTCCATTGGATTGTGGATGGTAAGAAGATGAGAGTGCTAATCGTATGCCCAAGGTTTTACAAAGGGCTCGCCAGAATCTGGACACGAATTGTACTCCTCTATCAGACACAATCTCAGATGGACATCCATGGATACGAAAGATCTCTTTAATGAAATGTTCAGCCAGGATAGACGAGGAAGGCAAACCAGACAGAGGGATGAAATGAGCCATCTTCGAAAATCTGTCCACTACCACCCAAATAGTGTTATGGTTCTTACTAGGTGGTAAGTCAGTAACGAAATCCATACTAATATGGGTCCATGGTTTGGACGGAATGGGTAGTGGTCGCAGCAACCCTGCTGGGGTTCTGCGGGAGGATTTGAATTGCGAACATAATTCACAGGAAGCAATGAACTCTTTGACGTCTCTCCTCATTGAAGGCCACCAGTAACTTCGAGAGAGGATCTCAAAAGTCTTGTGTTCACCGGCGTGTCCAGAAAAACGAGAGGCATGGAACCACGAAAGGATTTTCCTCCTTAGTATAGGAGGCACAAGGGTCTTCCCAAATGGTAGCGTTCTGGTGGATGAAGCAGCCAGTGAGATACATTTGGGGTCTAGAATGGTATGGTTGGAAACCTCTTCTATATCAGAGGACGTAACAAAGGCTCTAGATAAGGCATCAGCTTTTTTGTTCTTGGCAGCTGGTTTGAAGGTAATTATTAATTCAAAACGGGAAAAGAAAAGAGACCATCTTGCTTGACGAGGGTTCAAGCATTGGGCAGACTGGAGATATGACAAGTTCTTATGATCCGTGAAGATCGTCACCGGATGGCGAGCTCCCTCCAACAAGTATCTCCATTCCTCTAATGCGGCTTTGATAGCCAGTAATTCCTTGTCCCCGATGGTATAATTCCTCTCTGCGGGTAGGAGACCCCGAGAATAGAAGGCACAAGGGTGGAATTTTTGCTGTTCCGAGCGTTGGGAGAGAATAGCTCCTAAGCCCACATTAGAGGCATCTACTTCTAGGAAGAAGGGGAGTGTCACATCAGGCTGTCGAAGGATTGGAGCCGAAGAGAAGGACTCTTTTAATGTTTGAAAGGCTTGAATAGCCTCAGTTGACCATTGCTTAGGATTAGCCCCTTTTCGAGTCAGGGCCACAATAGGAGATGCAATGGAAGAAAAGTCTTGAATGAAGCGTCTATAGTAATTGGCAAAACCTAAAAAACGCTGGATAGCACGAAGAGTAGTTGGCTGGGGCCAATGTAGTACAGCATTTACTTTGTCAGGATCCATCTTCAGGCCAACTCCGGAAACTATATACCCCAAGAATGGAATCTGGGGTAATTCGAATGAACATTTTTCTAATTTACAGAACAATGAATTTTTCCGTAGCCTGGAGAGGACTTCTGCCACATGTTGGTGGTGAGAAGGCAGGTCCTGTGAAAAAATCAATATGTCGTCCAGGTAGACGACGACACATACATATAATAAGTCCCGAAAAATCTCATTGATGAAGCCCTGAAAAACAGCGGGGGCATTACATAGCCCGAAAGGCATTACCAGATATTCGTAATGCCCGTCTCTGGTGTTAAACGCTGTCTTCCATTCGTCACCGGAACGGATTCTGATTAAATTGTAGGCACCACGAAGATCCAACTTAGTAAAAATACGGGCTCCCTTGATGCGGTCAAATAGCTCAGTGATCAACGGAATGGGATACCGATTCTTGATAGTAATGGCATTGAGTCCACGAAAATCTATACAAGGGCGTAATGATCCATCCTTCTTTTTGACAAAGAAGAACCCAGCTCCAGCGGGCGAGGTGGAAGGTCGAATGAACCCACGCTGGAGGTTCTCCCGTATATATTCAGATGTAGCTTGAGTTTCAGGTAACGAGAGTGGATAGACCCGGCCCCTGGGAGGAGTCTTGCCAGGAAGGAGGTCAATCGGACAATCCCAAGAACGATGAGGAGGAAGACGTTCAGACTGAGCTTTATCAAAAACATCGGTAAATAAAGCATATTGAGGAGGGAGTCCCGGTGAAATAGCTGAGATGGAAGCTTGCTGTACCTTGAGAGGAATGACTTGGGAAAGGCAATGATGGTGACATTCAGGCCCCCAAGACGTGACTTGAG
The DNA here is from genome assembly GCF_038048845.1 of Mixophyes fleayi. Taxonomy (NCBI): domain Eukaryota; kingdom Metazoa; phylum Chordata; class Amphibia; order Anura; family Limnodynastidae; genus Mixophyes; species Mixophyes fleayi. The sequence goes on from NC_134403.1 coordinate 340,436,004, forward strand.
GGGTGCGCCAGTCAATCTGGGGAGAGTGACATTGAAGCCATGGAAGGCCTAGGACAATCGGACTTGTCGTAACAGGAAGAATTAAAAACGATATCTCTTCATGATGCAGAGCACCAATCTGAAGGGTTACTGGAGACGTACTCTGGGTGATGAGACCATTGATGAGACGTGATCCATCGATAGCCGTCACAGTAATGGGAGTTTTTAAGGTAATCACTGGTAGAGACCATTGATTTACTAACGATTTGGAAATAAAATTTCCTGCTGCTCCGGAATCAATCAATGCCTGTGACTCAAAGGTTTTGGTAGCAAAGGAAATAGTCACATCAAAAGCGCAGACTTTAGATTTCATAGACGATGGAGAGGACTCCAGGGACCCTAACTTCACCTCTCCAGAACTAGTTAGGGCCTGGCATTTCCCGATCTCTTAGGGCAGGAGCTGAGGACATGAGTGGAATCAGCACAATAGATACAGAGTCTATTCTTGACTCTTCGTTTCCTCTCCTCAGAAGATAACTTGGAACGTCCTATCTCCATGGGAATCACAGCGGGTGACACTGGACGAAATTGAGGGTTAGAGCGAAGAGGTGCTTTAGCAGAAGTCGTTTTCTCAGCCTCTCTTTCACGAAATCTCATATCAACACGATGGCATAGAGAGATCAAATCTTCAAGTGACGAAGGAAGCTCTTGAGTAGTCAGTGCATCTTTAATTTTATCGGAAAGCCCCTGCCAGAAGGCGGCAACAAGGGCTTCAGTGTTCCACTGAAGTTCAGAGGCTAAGATCCTAAATTGAATGACGTACTGGCCTACAGTATGAGATCCTTGTCGCAGACGGAGGATGCTGGAAGCAGCGGAGGTCACACGACCTGGTTCATCGAACACACTTCGAAATGTAGAAATAAATTTGGCACTATCTTGTAATATTGGATCGTTCCTCTCCCACAGGGGGGAGGCCCAAGCCAGGGCTTGTCCTGAAAACAAAAAGATAAGATAGGCCACTCTGGAACGATGGGTAGAAAAATTTTGAGGTTGGAGCTCAAAATGGACTGAACATTGGTTAAGGAAACCCCTACAAGTTTTGGGGTCTCCATCGTACTTTGACGGAGTAGGCAGGTGAAGCGTGGAAGCTGTAGACACCTGGGATGGCAATGGGGAAACGGAGGAAAGCACAGGAGCTTCAGTAGTAGCTGTCACAGTCTGTCCAGATGTTCCTTGGGAGGTTAATGACTGATAACACTGAAGTAACAGCTGTTGGCGGGCATCCTGTTGCTCCACACGGCTAACCAGATGTTGCAGCATCTCTTTGGCGGTAGGTTCCGCATCTGGGTCTGTCATGGCCTGATCTTACTGTCACGGGCACTAGGAGTCTTTACCCAGGGATCACCAGATGGTAGGCTTACCAGAGCAATGTAGATGGTAATAGGGTACTCTGGGAGCTGGGTGATCACGGAACATGAAATGATGGCCGATGAGATGCTCAGGAAAGTCTATGACTAGCAACACTGGTAGTAATGAGGTAATAATACACAAGGAACTGTATGGACAAGGACACGTGAAGGTAGTCAGTGGTCTGCGATAGCAAGTTGTACCACTGCTATAGTGAGGAGGAATGTCCAACAGAAACAAGGAGGTGATGAGAGTCAGCGGTCTGCGGGTAGCAAGTTGTACCGCTGTCTGAGTGAAGGAATGGAATCCAAGTGGAGGTATCCAGGTAGTCAGTGGTCTGCGGTAGCAAGTTGTACCACTACTATGTGAGAGGATGATGGAACAGGTGATACCGGAAACAGGGATCAGTGGTCTGACATCAGCAAGTTGTACCACTGAATATATATGTGAGGAGGTGCACAGGGGAAGACTGCAACACAGGATATACACAGGCACCTTATACACGATCCACAGTAATATGCACAATATAGATATATATATGGATATAAATGACTGACTAGGTCTGCAATCTAGAAAGTCTCTTGAAGTAGTCCAGCACAATGATAACACAGTCAATGATGGCAATAGACTCAGCGGATAGCAGACTCCAGAGAGAACCAAACACAGTCCAGCAAGATATGCAATACACAGCACAGTCAATGAGAAGTATGCATACCGTGGTTCAGCAGTAGCAGTCAGATGGGATTGCAGCGGTACCTGAGCGGCTGGAGGCCGACTGGATAGGAAGTCCCTGGATAGGTGAGGCAGCGGTCTAGCAGGTGCAGCGCACAGGTGAGTAGACCGACAGGGACACGAATCCACAGGAGTCAGCAACACGTGGAACTGGACTCATAGGGGACCCAGGAGAATGGAAATGATCCAGCAGAGAGTAGTAGATGAGATACAAATCCAATGCTGACAGGAGGGTAGAGACCAGTGGAACACGTGAAGGCGTGGAGAGTGGATCAGCAGGAGATGGACGATAGCGCTGACCACAGCAGCAGGACTCAGCGGCACACGGAGGTAACCAGTAGCAACCACAGGAACCAACAGCGATGGGAAACAGGAGTGCAGCGCAGGGCAGGAGCTGTTGATCACGAAGTGTAGCAGATGGTAATGAAAGCGGCAGTCTCGAGGAAGCCACAGCAAAGATGAGATGAGACTGTAGTGCACGGAGGCAGCGGATAGTAATCAGCTGGCAGTCACGATGTTGAACACAGGCGAGTTGCAAGCAGGAGACTGTAGTGCACAGAGGCAGCGGATAGTAGTCAGCTGGCCGTCACGATGTTGAACACAGGCGAGTTGCAAGCAGGAGACTGTAGTGCACAGAGGCAGCGGATAGTAGTCAGCTGGCCGTCACGATGATGAACACAGGCGAGTTGCCAGCAGGAGACTGTAGTGCACGGAGGCAGCGGATAGTAATCAGCAAACAGACTTGATGAGAAGCAGGTGAGTGAAGTAAAAGCTGGAGTGCACGGAGGCAGCGGATAGCAATGAGCAAACAGTCACATAGATATAAAATAACGTTGAAGTGGTTTAGAAGACTGTAGTGCACGGAGGCAGCGGATAGGAATCAGCAACAGTCCCAAAGATATACAATAGCGATGAAGTGGTATAGAAGACTGTAGTGCACGGAGGCAGCGGATAGGAATCAGCAAACAGTCCTGATGATACAGTTGATGGTAGAAGTGGTATGGGAACCACAGTAGTAGAAGTGGTTTGGAAACCACAGGAATAGAAGTGGCTAGGAAACCACAGGAATCAGCAGCGCTGAATACACGAGGAATACAGGAACACCTTCAGAGACTCATGAGGAATGAGACTCCAAGATCAGGCAACGTGGTGTTGACCACAGGTGCTTAATATAGGGAGTGTTGCCTGATCTGCCAATTGAGTTAAAGGGGTATACACTGAAGTATAGAAAAGGGCTGCGCATGCGCAGACCCTCAGGATGGTGGATGACCACGGTTCCTAAATGTCCGGGAAGAGGCACTCACGGTCCGGTGAGTGACAGCCAAATGGTCACGACGGGGCAGGGATTATTTTAAAACAAGTGAGCCGATGTCCTTTTCTGGTTCAAACTTTTATTCTTAGTAGTTGGAGCAGCAAGGGTTTACCTTTGAATAACACAATTTTTCATTCAGTTTCCACCATTTTTTCTCTTTTAGTTTACAATAAACTTTGTTCCACGATTCTTTAAGTGTGATTTATTTTTATTTTGTTTTCATTGGTTGTTTTTCAATGCCTTAAAGTGTTTATATCCGTTTCTTGGTTCATTCACAACATGAAACAAAACACTCAGGCAATAATATAAAAAAGTTCACCATTACGTTTAATGCAGTATTATGTTCTTTTCCTTTGACACGCTCAGTAACTAATATCAAGCAGATTAATTTTCTATCTGAAACTGTGTTAGTTAATAAACAAATCACATTTTAATATATTAAATAGGGAGAGGATATACTCTATTCTTTTCTTAACTATAATTAAAGCTTCGTACAGCTTTCAGTTTTCTTCCCTCAGACTTATTGCTTCCTTCCCCCTGTCAGGTATATACTTAAACTGTCCTGATCTTCTTTTCTCTCTTTTTCTTACATTTTTATTAACTTTTTATTGACTCTACTCGCTGGTGTCTCTGCCAGGTTTTACTTGTTACTTATATTCTTTGCTTCAACCTCCTCTGCATCCTTTGCCAGGGAGAATACCACCATTCTTATTTAATACAATAAGGTGCTCAGACTTTAGTCAAATGCACCTTAAAAGGTAAAGTTATAGTTGCTAAAATTGTACATCTGTGAAAAGGATTATATAAAGGTTACACTTTAAGGGACCCTTGAGCTGTAGAAATATGACAAGGACCCTAAATTCTTTTTCTGTCATCAAATTAAGTCTTCAGCATGAGTGCTGACTTGCAGGGTTGATTCGTGCAAAATAACATATGTAACGTGATTAAAATGTATGTGTTATGTTTTACTGTCAATGTCAGGGAACTTAATCGCACCACTGAACTATATATGAACCATGTACTATCACAGAAATCTTGTCATTTTATTTGCAAATCCCTTAACCTTTTCAGTAAATACAATAGTTAATCAATATGTGTACACAGGGGAAAAGTGAGGAAATTAGCATAATATTGTCATTTTACTTGCCATGAGATCTATTTTTCGTGTGGTGTTGAATGACAAATTACCAGTTTTATATTCTAACGTGTTAACTACGTTCACACTTTTATTTTACTCAAGTCATAATTCAAAACCACATGACAAAAAAAATGGGATGAAGACATTTGCACATGAGTTATGTGCCAGGGTAATGAGAAATAATTTAGTTTAATATAAGAAACTTACCTTTTAGAATAGACAGTATTGCAACACACATACGAAACATATTTGAAAATAAATGTACTGAAAATTTGCTGTAAAACCATTTTGAAATGTTGTTTTAAAAAAATAATTCAAAGTAGTTGTATTGTTAAGGATATCTAGAACTAGCCACATTTACAGACTTTGGCAGATAGTTTTGTTGCTTTCAATCAATTCAATCTAGTTGGTTCTAAATATCCAATTTAATCAATGCTTGGTAAGAAGACATTCTCTATCATAGATATAAGCCATAACATAAATTAGACTGGCTAATGGGGAATTTGAAGTGAGCCAGACTTAACTGATTCAAAATCGGCAAAGTCTTTGGTAATATGGAGAAAGAATGTCTAAACTGGTTTTCTTTATAACATTCTGAATCATTTCACCTAAGGTCTTCTATATTTGCAATGGCTTCTTACAGGAACATAGGTCATATACTCATTTTCAGCAGGTGATCCTGCTTTTAGTCAGTGTTCCCCAGAGTTTGCCCTGTTTCGGAAGGGATGGAGCCTACCTTTCTTCCTGGTTGGGAATTTCCCTATAGGGCACAATGCAGTGTTTTCCCATAATTGAAGATACATTGGATGCAGTATGTAAAAAAAACAGGAGGTCTACTCAAAGCTTTCATCATCATAATCATCAGCTATTTATATAGCGCCACTAATTCCGAAGCGCTGTAAGGAGAACCCATTCACATCAGTCCCTGCCCCATTGGAGCGATTGGAGAGAGAGAGACTACGATCAATATGATAGACAGCTAATTATCCTACCACTATGTTTTTGCAGTGTGGGAGGAAACCAGAGCACCTGGAGGAAACCCGCAGAAACACAGGGAGACATAGGGACACAGGGCCATACAAACTCCACACAGATAAGGCCACGGTTGGAAATTGAACTTATGAACCCAGCGCTGTGAGCCAGAAGTGCTAACCATTAAGCCACCGTGCTGTTCATAAGCCTTCCTTACATTTGTATTTCTCCTCTCAGTTTGATAGGCCTTAATAATAAATAGTCTAAACATGTGATGTATTTAACAGGAAAACTATTTACATCAGGCCTGTCCAACCTGCGGCCCTCCAGATGTTGTGAAACTACAAGTCCCAGCTTGCCCTTCCAGCTATCACCTGGTTGTCTACCAGCAAAGCATGCTGGGGCTTGTAGTTTCACAACACCTGGAGGGCCGCAGGTTGGGCAGGCCTGATTTACATGGATTAATATTTTAATTTATTCAGTAATTGGTCCCTCATCCTGTAGACATAATGGAGGAATACAGTTGATCTTATTCAGATAATTGTGAATTATATGGATAAATATTTAAAGAGGTTTTTATTACTAAGAAATAGAAGAAGAAGAAACAAAGGGTGCCTAATAGTGTAGTAATTCTTGGGAATGAGGACCCAAAATATAGAGGGAGTATTATTCTGCATACCGAATATATAAGTGAAATGGGCACATCTGCATACGTTTCCTGGATTATTTAGGGGAGATAGTGTCATCATCACCATTTATTTATATAGCACCACTATTTTCGCCGCGCTGTACAGAGAACTCACATCAGTGCCTGCCCCATTGGAGCTTACAGTCTAACTTCCCTAACACATACACACACAGACAGAAACACAGACTAGGGTCAATTTGTTAGCAGCCAATTAACCTACCAGTATGTTTTTGGAGTGTAAGAGGAAACCGGAGCACCCGGAGGAAACCCACGCAAACACAGGGAGAACATACAAACTCCTCACAGATAAAGTCATGGCTGGGAATTGAACTCATGACCCCAGTGCTGTAAGGCAGAAGTGCTAACCACTTAACTAAAGTGTCCATATATCTTGTTTCAAAGTGATAATGGAAAGATACAAAAGATACCAAAGATAGTGTAGTAATTTTAAACAGAGAGTGATTTAAGCTATAAGGTCAATATTATACATGCGTACCAAAAAGAGGAATATATATGCCTATCTGTGAAATTTCACGTCTCTGCAACACACTTGATCCACTTTGTTAGTCAGTCACACAGAACTGTAGGTTTGTCTGTAGTACATCACTTGATCCATTCTGTTAGTCTCCAACATATAGAAATAAACGGACCATTATAGTGTAATATATTTGATAAAACCAAATTTAATGGAATACACAATACTGTTTTTTCATGTAGCACACACATACTTGATAGCTTATTTGTACACTGAAATTTACAGCTGATATTTGTGTGCTACATGAAAAAACAGTCAGTATTTAACTTATGTGCAAAACAGAACACTAATTTGCACCCCTTGCATTGTAACATGGTTTTGTCCAGGAGACTGAAATAAGAAGTTTCTCAAGTTAAGATCCTTAATGAATCAGACCCAATATCATTATTTTAGGTACTTGCAGTTGACTAAATCAAACTAAATTATATCTACTAGTGTCATTTACAGCAAGCAACCCAGTAGCCTTATGACAAGAAGCTTGTGTGTGTTACTCTTTACCAGAGGTGCAGCATAATGCTAATATTTCTAGCCATTCTAGCTAAAAAGGCAGCATAGTACATATTGGGGTAATCATCAATGATTGTATAGTGAAGTCTTCTAAATCGGCCATCAGAATGCTTAGCTCTTAATGGGCTAACCTATTACTTGATTTTGGTGAGTATACTCTTGATGCTGTGACGATTGCGCACATCAGAGTTGAGCAGCAACAAGTGCAAATTTGCAACTACTACTAAATAACCCTCAATGCGTCTCTACTAATGTTTTATTCAGAGTTGAATTATCAAGGTTCCGACCATTGTACTAGTCCTGCATATATTCCATACATAGCCAGATACACTGAGACTTAAATCCTAAACATTAAGCAAAAGCAGAGAAACTCTTTGCGGGCATCTTTGAAACCCCAAAGGTCTTCGCTTACCTATTTAAATCAATGATGTGAGTGCTGTCACTGATTTGTTTTTCCCCCTTTAAATTAATGAAAGTGTCATTAAAAGGTAACAGACCTCACTGATAAAACTGATGAAATCTTGAGTGAAATTGTGATGACAGCTAGCTAATTTGAAAAATGTTTTATGAACTGCTGGAAACGGAGCAGCTATGCAATCTTGCGGTGTAATCTGTTTTAGTGTAATGTGGGCCATATTGATCTAATAGCTTCTTGTTATTATAAGCACCTAGTTAAGCTGAAGAGGTAATAAGATAAAATCAATAAAGATACAAATGAGCATGGGAAACTGACTGTGACAAAGAGGAAATGAACGGACAAGGTTAAGGTTGAAAAATGGATCTTATATATTAGAATCTTGACTTTAAAGATAGGGACTTTTCAGACAAATTTCAAAATATCTACTAAGTATGTAAGCAATGCAGTTTAAGGCTTTATTATATGTGTAACATGCGCTATTTACATATCGCAATACATGCAGTTCATTTTTCTAGCTACTTTGAATCCTAGTAAAATTATTGGAATTCCCCCCAAACCTGCGCAAGCATTGGTTCGTAAAGCTGCTAGGTCTTTCAAAATTATATAGAATTGGTTTGAACAGTTTTCCATCTATCTAGCCCTGAACACACTATAAACTGGCCAGAGTAGCTAAGAGAGTCTTTCTATGCCGAAGATCCTCAAACATACAGTCAAGGCTGAAGGGGCAAATGCAGGATTTGTAGAGGAGGGTTCCACACCACGCCGACAGTGGGCATGACCAGCATGCATGGGGGCGTGGCTATAATATTAGACAGTGCTTGACTGCTCTCCAACTCTTCATATCCCTATAATATATTTGGGCAATGCTGCGTGCACTATTGTTAGGCGCACACAGCTCTCCCTTTTCAAGCAGAGCCGTGTGAAGTGGGGACAGGGTCCAACCACCTCAATTATACAGTGCCCCAGGCTTGGAAGGGGTTTCCAGGCACTAGGAAGCCCCCCCCCCCCCTATGAGTTGAACTGGATAAGCTTGGTTCAGCTGGTATCAGGGTAGATTTGGACCACAACCTCTTGAATTGTACTGGTCTTCTGCTGAGTGGAGTTGTCCATCCACTAGTTTACTACTTCCAGCACACGTCCTGCTTCTTGTACAGCTATTATGAATTGTAAAAATTATCCAGATTTTTTGCTTTCATCATGTTGCTTTGTTTCTCTGAGTAAATAGACATTAGTTGCTCCACAGTACAATCAGTGATCGTAATGACATGCCAATCATCCAGGTAGACTAGTCAGACAGTAGCCAAGTTCAGGGTTTAAATATGTAGTTTTAGGATACAAAGCAAGAGTAGCAGAGTCAGAGATACAGGATTCAGTAAATACCGACCATCTTCATTCTTTCTTGGTCCAACATAATCCATTGGGAAGAGGGATCCAACGTAATCCATTGGGAGACCATATGAGCAATGAAAAAATAACAACCTCTATGTATGGAACAGACCGCTGCTGAGGAGATGTGAACTGAGTTAATCCCATGTGAGCCTCATTAGCTGGGCAATCAATGCCGACTGGTCACTTATCTGTGATTGGCTCAATGCCAAGAAGACTGGGCCTGATGCTGAGTAAGCAGTAGTTAGTTTTACATCCAGTTTTTCAATGCAGTTGTCCAAACTTTGCAAACCACCACACAATATATGCAGCCTCCAAATGGCAGGTTAGCAAATCATGCGGTTTGGATCTGAAAACTGCATCCGTTGTGTGGCGGTTTCCAAATCGCACAGGAAACCTTCCATATTTATTTTTCTTTACAAATGCTCAATATTTACATCTTAGCCTACTTCCCCGTCCTCTCAGACTAGTAACCTCCTATGCCCTGTTCAGGATGAGATTAACAAGGCGTCTGTTGGAGATGGATCTTCCAAACCTCCATTAATAGGTTTTTTGCTGAAACAAAATATACGACCCTACAAATGGGAGCAAGTGACAATAGAGAAGCATTTTGAACCCCTTTATGGTGAAGGTAGGTATTCACACTCCAGAATAGTCCCAATGTTTGATGTCTGAATAGGGCAGGGTTTAATGATTTGGGGCCTATGTTAGATTGAACGGGCATATAGCCAGCTTTGTCCCAGTGTTTTACCTCAGAAAGTTAGGAAGTAACTTTATTAATTGTTGGGCAGTAATATTTTAGTGGATAAGAAAGCAATGCTCATAAACTGCCACCATCCATTATGACAGTTTTCTAATTTTAATAATTAAAACAACCAACTTGAATTTTATTTTCCATATTGTTATGCAAAGTCAGCATAAGATACAATAAAATAAATAGTTCCTGTGGTACTGTGAAAAGGATAACAGCGTGCGACACATAACAAACCTGATTGTTCAACATGTCCCTCTATATAGCCTCATGTCCAGGTTTGTGAATAAGCCATGCTGGCTCCCAGGCTGCTACTTATTACATCTCCCCTGCACTTGAGAGGTAGGAGGGAAGCATAGAAGGAACCAGCACAGGTACATGCATGACCCTAACGTTGAAGCTGGGTTATGTCAATTATGTCATAACGTTAGGGGACTTGTCACAATGCAAAACATACTGTTTCCAAAAGCTCATTATAAACAACCAATTCTCCAGCATATTATATAGCCACTAATTATCCAGCATCCCACATATCCCTTGTTATTTATTTAGCATATTATATTTTCCCTCAACTGCCCAGCAAATTGTGTACACCAAATTGTCCAGCATATTAGATAGCTCCTATTTTCCAACTCCACTTACCATGGGCAGCTCCTGGGACTAAGCCAGCTAGTAGTTGCTGAAAAAAGAACAAATAGCAGCCTGCATTGTAATTGGTTGGTTAATTCAGCTACAATTAAATTCATTATCTAATTGGGTCAGTTAACACATCTGGGGGTAAATGTATTAAGTAGCGGATTCTTCAAGTCGCCAATATTCGGCGACTTGCAGAATCCGCTACCTAATACATTTACCCCCTGTAATGACCACAGTGGAGAGATTTAGAACTACTGATGATTTACAATACTCTAAATTCCCAGGGAAGCACAGGCAGAGAAACATGGGAATTGTGGGTTGATATCTACAACGATACAGTCTGCTGACCTGTGACTTATTTAAAGTTAGCTCTTCTTTTTTCATAAAATGTGCAGTAAATTATCTTTTTATGGAAGTAAAATAAAATGTATTTACAAAGGTATAATCTATTATTTCAGATTTCATTATACTATTCTTTTTATTTAAAAATAAAAGTCTCCGCTGTATCTTTTTTAACAATGGATAAAAAAATGACTTTGATTTTCTGTGGCAATTTGCATAAATTAGACATTTAAGGTTATTACTATGAGCCAAGTGGGAGCATTGTCCAGTGGTAAGCAGATGTGACCCTGTGGGCTTTAGGAAATATTTCCTGTAATGAAAGAAAGTGTTCTTAAAACATCTTGAAACGCGTCTGGGAAAGTGTTAGATTATGTTATGCAGATGAATTTTATTGAGCTCTTTTTCCCTCTGATTTCCTTCATGTTATGTGGACAAACACTTGCAGGCTATAGTATAAACGTAACATGCAAAATGTAAAGGAGTAGGAATCAGACAGACGCAAATACCTATATAAATATAATTAAGATTATATTAACATCTATGTATATGTTTTAGGATTGATACTGCCGTATGGAATATTCTTAACCAATTTCCCAAATGTATTAATAATTAATATCTGACTAGTATTAGATTTGTAACTTTACTGTGAATTTAGATAATTATTTTGGCAGATTTCACACTGGCTGCCCCTATATGAACAAATACACCTTTATTGCTAATAGATTGTATTCCTTTGGTATCGATTTGTTTGTGTACGGCAGAACCATAATCATTAAATGTTCTGTAGAATTGTGGAAAATGTGCTACTTTCAGGGAAAGAAATCGTTATAGTGATGTGACTTCCAATTGGCTAAATTGGAAACAAATTGCAAAGTGAATAATTTGTTTTTATGAAAGTGAGATTTATTGGTTGAAGCCTTGTTACTGTTGGTCTGGGACCATTTGTCTGGTTTGTAAATTATTACATTATTAGAGTTTTTCATGTTCCTGTAGGAAAGGGAATAGTTCTCGCTGATTAACAATGACATTGTGAGAATTGCTGGAGATCTGGGTATGAATCCCAATGTCAGCTACTCTTACAACAATACATGTCCCCTCCGTGACCCAGACACCAAAAATAACCTATAAACTCAAATATCCAGGGGATCTGTGGTGAAAATCTCAAGTAAAATCCTGTATGTGGTGCTGAGTAATAATGCATTCACTTAATAATGATAGAACTCTTTTTTAGTTAATGATATTAAATGTCAGCACGAGAGATATTTGACATAACTTAACTGTTTTCTCATATATTGTTAATATTATTCAAATGGTCATTTATGGACATGCTACAATGCAGATATACAGTGCACGTACCACTTTGTGATGTCACTCGCCTATTTAGAGCATGTACGACTTTGTGATGTCACCCACTTACTTAGAGCATGTACCACTTTGTGATGTCACCCACTTACTTAGAGCATGTTCCACTTTGTGATGTCACCCACTTACTTAGAGCATGTTCCACTTTGTGATGTCACCCACTTACTTAGAGCATGTTCCACTTTGTGATGTCACCCGCCCACTTAGAGCATGTACCACTTTGTGATGTCACCTGCCTACTTAGAGCATGTACCACTTTGTGATGTCACCCGCCTACTTAGAGTATGCACCACTGTGTGATGTCACCTGCCTACTTAGAGCATGTACCACTGTGTGATGTCACCCGCCTACGTAGGGCATGTACCACTTTGTGATGTCACCCGCCTACTTAGAGCATGTACCACTTTGTGATGTCACCCGCCTACTTAGAGCATGTACCACTTTGTGATGTCACTCGCCTACTAAGAGCTTGTACCACTTTGTGATGTCACCTGCCTACTTAGAGTATGTACCACTGTGTGATGTCACCCGCCTACTTAGAGTATGCACCACTGTGTGATGTCACCCGCCTACTTAGAGTATGTACCACTGTGTGATGTCACCTGCCTACTTAGAGTATGTACCACTTTGTGATGTCACTCACCTATTTATTGCATGTACCACTTTGTGATGTCACCCGCCTACTTAGAGTATGTACCACTGTGTGATGTCAACCGCCTACTTAGAGCATGTACCACTTTGTGATGTCACCCGCCTACTTAGAGCATGTACCACTTTGTGATGTCACCCGCCTACTTAGAGCATGTACCACATTGTGATGTCACCCACCTATATTTGCCCAAATGCACTTGTTTGTGTAGGAGGCAAATGTATCTCTATGTGAAGATGGGAACATCTAGGGGGGACAAATGTTACATCTTCTGATGGGAAGAGCTGGGCAGAGCAGCCCTAGCTAAGTGCATGCAGGACACACTCATTTGCCTCATATTATGCCCGCATGCAAAAATGAGACTTTGTTTTTCATGATTAGATATTTGCTGTAAATTAGATTGAATGGGTAAAAATGGTGCTTCTGTGGTGGCTTTCCCTCTGTTTCCCTGTGTTACAGGGCAGCCGCAGCACTTCCTATTTCTTTATAAAAGGACCATACTTAGAAGATGCCAACGTCTTGCTGAGTGTAAGGAAATTATTTTATGCAAAGGTTCCTATAGTCAGGGAGGTACTTTCTATCGCTCTCTCTCACACGCACATGCACACAGGCACACACATATCGGAGAATACAGGGTGTTGAAAATTTATTTTTACTTATTTTTTTCTTCTGATTATCATACAGTTACCATACAGTTACAGTTATCATACAGCCAATTACTTGCCTCCCAAGGAAGCAAGAGATTTGATGATGGTCCAGGCACAATCTCTATCCTCAATTGGGGACTTCCTACTCTGTCTTATCTATTCATATAATTTCTGGGTCTGCCCCAATTCGATTTGATTGTGAAGTATGAAGTACATATACATAATGATTATGAGCTTTGCATGCGATTCCTTTTTATACATGACACATCAGAGCCATTTGCAAGTGGCATGAACTTATTTCTACAGTTCAACAAAGCTATGATGCTTTGGGGTTTATGGCTTGCAAAGCTGTTGCAGGAAGTTTCATTAAACCATGTTGTCACAGAAACACTGCAACCTGCACCTAGTTTTACAGCCAGTAATCAAAAGTCATTGTCTGTGAACCAACCAGGCACATTTCATGAGGGTAAGCGGACTGATATAATCACAAATACCAGTGTAAAAAAATGGGTAATTACACAAATGTGAAAAATAAGAGAGACATGAGAGATTCACATGATTAGTTAAAGACATAAGAGATGCTAAAACAATATTTTAGGTGGTTGGTTTTAAAGCGATAGTAGACCCCTGCCCCTGCTCCTGCAAAACTGAGCTCATCCAGTTTTGTTCGCTGGTTGTTCCCAAAAGCATAATGTGAATATTCACCTTATGCATGAAGAGGATAAATTTTAAATGCACAGCAATTCTGGTTTTTCTTGCAGCTTGTAAATAACTCTGTAACTCTCCAACTCCAGTGATTGTGCCAAATCCAGTTTCTCAACTATTGTATTTGTCATTATTGTCAAAATTTAAGGAAAATACTAAAATATGAGATCTAAAAAAAAGTACTTAAATGAAACACACAAGCAGTTGCAGTTACAAAATACCCCAAAATGTGATGATTAGGTTATGAAAGTGTATATGCACTACTGCCACGGGTTGGTTGACCATAAACCTTATCGGGAGTTTTCTCCTTAGGCCACTGGCCCCGCATGACTTCATAGGGCTGCTAAAACATTTATATATATAGTATTTTAACCCTGGCGGCTGGGCAGCCCAGACTGGGGGTTGGGCCATCCTTTGCTTTAAAGGGGCAACATGGCAGTGAGGAGGCAAAAACAGACATCAATACAGAAGGTCATAGATGCACTCTGATTTGCTGCCACACTGCCTCCGTGCATAGTGCAAGCTGCAAAGCCCTTAATCTCGCAAGTTCATTGAGGAAATTCTCACCCTGCAAGACTACAAGTGAGATCTGCTCTCTGCAGTACCAAGCTGGCAGCAAAGGTTCAGAGGAAAATTAATTCAAATGGGTGATTGAAGTGATGCTCTGAAGCAGCCTATACTACTTCTGAATGAGTTTAGGAGATGTGTCCTTGTTTGATTATAGACTTTTTGAATACACTGAATCTGCCCTGTAAAATTTTATATATTAACTCATCTGAATCTTGATACAGAAGGAAAAATATTCTATAATACCACTTGGGGCATATATTTCTTCTATTGCTGTACCAATTTGCTTTATATTGGATTATACAATATCTGTTGTGCTAGAGGCATTTGCCAGCCTTCCTGTCCAGCAGGGGAAGGGTTAGGATTCCGCTAAACATAGAATATGGGGAGTATCAATACAGCTGGTGAATGATACAGGAAGGGCAGAGATGGAGGGACATTGATACAGGAGGGGGAGGTGACAGGATTTGGGCCAATCAATACAGGGGAACCATGATATGGGTGGGCATCAATAGGGGAGGAGAGAGAAGAATATAAGAGAAATTCAGTAAGGGGGCATGATATGGGTGACAGGATGGAAAGAACCAATACAGGGGGAGCCATGGTATATGATATATCTCTCTATACTGTATGCCATTTTCTAGGATGCTTTCTGTATTGTATGGTGGTCACTACAACGCACTTCATACTGTATGGCGGACAAGGATGTTTTCTCTGTTGTATCGCTTCTCTGCCTTTTTTCCAAAGATCAAGTGTAATGTACATTGTCCATATAGTTATGGACAAAAGTATTAGGACGCTTGACCATCACACCAACAGGGACTGTAATGACATTGTATTCAAAAACATATACTTATGTATGGAGTTGGTTCCCCTTATGCTTCCACTCTTCTTGGAAGGCTTTCCACAAGATGTTGGAGTGTTTCTGTGGGAATTTGTGCCCATTCATTCTGTAAAGCATTTATTAGGTCAGGCACTTTTTGGACAAGAAGACATGGCTCGCAATCTCCACGTTCCAATTCATCCCAAAGGTGTTCGATGGGGTTGAGGTCAGGGCTGTGGGGGCCAGTGAAGTTCTTCCACACTGAACTCACCAAACCATGTCTTTGTAGTCCTTGCTTTGTGCACTAGCGCACAGTCATGTTGGAATAAAAAAAGGCCCTGCCCAAACTGTTGCCACAAAGATCAGAGCATTATTAAAGGGGGGACCTGGGCCAAATCTCATGAGGCCCTACATTCAATTGGAGGCATTTAACAGTACAATAAAATAGCAAAATGTCACATAGGTATGTCGGTACTGAATACAATGTAATAACATAACTAAAGAACCAAAGGGCGATTGGGTAGGGGCAGTCAGTCGATCAGGTAAGAAGCTGAAATGAGGTTTCGAATGCAAACAATATACTGCCTTACATAAACATAAAAAACAATATTACAACAGCAAGTCAGATTCTAAAGGAATAAAATTTGAGTGGAAATTAATTAATTACAGCCATGTAAATGTCCCGAATCTCTTGATCCATTTCAGTGCACAGAAAATGCTTGTGTGGCAATTATATGTTGGTAACGTCCACTATTTGCAATGTGTATCGTCTTGTTCCTCTACATTTAGATAACATGGACCTCTCTGTCCGTCAACTTAAATGTCAAGTTATTGATTTACAAAACTGTGAATATGTGATGATCTTATAGCCAATTAAAAAACACTCACTGGATAAGGAGGTGAGCAGCATTAAAAATTCCTTGAGTGCTGACTTTTTCATCTTAGTGTCTTTGTTTGTGGATAGATGCATAACTTTACATCCGACCCTGTGCGCTGTGACAAGCTTTTTGATTTATCTAAGCAGGACTCAATTCCGCTACATAAAAAGAGAACATGCACCTTTCAAATATGAAGCATCAAAAAAGAGCAATCATAAATAGAGCGGTCAGAACAGTCAGTGAGTACTATGAAGACAATATACATATAAAATGAGCTGCTGCTCATAGCAGCCATGGAAATCAGTGCTAGTTTAAAACTACTATTTTTTCTGTACAGTACGTAAGTCACGGGCCACCACTCTGCTAAATTGTTTGTGCCTGATCGCTCACTGAAACACTTAAAATCTGTTTTTTTAGCTTGCATTTTTATTTGAATACACAGCAGGTTTTTCATAGGTCAGGTATTTTACAAAAAACACATCAAGGTAATTTCTTTAAGTTAATTGTAACATACAGTTAGCTCCAAATCTTCTATCTTACAGTAGTCCAAATGGAAACATCAATTAAGTAATGCAAAGAGATGGCTGCAACTTGGTAAATGTAGTCATAATGCTAATGCAGGGGTGGCCACATGCGGCTCTTTTAGCTCTCACATGCGGCTCCTATGCTGACAGGGGTAGATCAGTCCCCCGCTAGCACTCCATTGCTCCAGATGGCGGCAGAGGCAGTTCAGTCCCCAGCCAGTCCAGCTCCCCAGTCATGTGACCTCCTCTGTGCAATGCAGGGAGGTCACATGGTGTAATCAGTCCAATCAGGGAAGGAGGAGGAGACAGTAGAGAGTGCTCTGCCTCCTTCCTTTTATCGCAAGATCCAGGCTGTGTCTGCTGTGTGTAAGGTAAGTAAGGTTAGCTTTAATACAATTTGGGGAGGCTGATGGGAATGTGGGGCATCTTATGGCATATGTAGGGTGTTCTTATGGGCATCTAGTGAGGTCATGTGGGGTCATCTGTTGAGGTCTGATTGTATTTAAGGGGCATGTTGGGCGGTCTGATGGGCATCTGGCAAAGGTGTGATTCTATATAAGGGGCATGTAGGGTGGTCTGATGGGCATCTGGTGAGGTCGGATGGAATACAAGGGGCATATGGGGTGGTCTGATGTGGTGTAAGAGGAATGCGGGTAGATCTTATGGCATGTGGGGAGGCTGAGTGGCATGTATGGAGCATGTTAGGAGGCTGATTGGCATGTATGGGGCATGTGGAGAGCCTGAGTGTCATTTATGTGGCATGTGGGGAGGCTGAGAGGCATGTGGGGGGGCTGAGTGGCATGTATGGAGCATGTGGGGAGGCTGAGTATTATTTATGGGGCATGTGGGTAAATCTCATGGCATGTGGAGAGGCTGATGTGTATGTAATGGCACGTGGTGAGGTCTGGTGGGAATGTGAAGAGATCTTAGGGGCATGTTGGCTATTTATGTATTTTTTATCAACATTTCAACAGTTCCTTCCACAGCGATTGTGAATACAGAAGCAGCGTGAGCTACTGTGGAGAGACTGTAGGTACCCTTTGAACCCTCCTCCGCTGGACACAGGAGCAAGGTAAGAGCTGAGTTGATTATTATTATTATTATTATTATTATTATTATTATGAACATTTTGGCAGTGGACATATTATTTTTCACTTAGCGAGATAATGTAAATTGTGTAATATTTTCAATGTATGTGTGTGCGTTATGTATGCGCATGTTTATACTATGTATATGTATTGCACACATATATAAAAAGTAAAGTTGGCTCTTTGCTGTATCTATGGGTATTTTTTGGCTCTTCGGCTCCCACTGGTTGGCCACCCCTGTGCTAATGGTTTTGTCCCATCAGCTGGAGAGGTCAATATGCAGTATAGTGCTGCAAATGGTCATCATCCTCATCGTTCCACCAGCCCTCCAGTACCCGCAAGAGTTATGCCGTTTAAAAGGTGTTACTGAGATCAGAGCATTATTAAAGGGGGGACCTGGGCCAAATCTCATGAGGCCCTACATTCAATTGGAGGGCTGTAAGGTAGCGTCTGCCCGGGAACAGATGCATTCACAGCCTGGCAGCATCTGGTCCTGGATGCGCTTGTAGGCAGATGCCCCTGGCTCTCTTATTGCTGCAGGGTTATTATGTCACATCCACAATGCTTACGGAAGCTGGGAATCCCTACATACAGTGTAGGAACAGAAGAGAGAAGAAAGAAAATAAAGAAGCCCTAAGGTAAGTAATTAAATACCATTACTATTAGTCACTATTAGCCACTATTATTAATTACAGTCATCAAGAAGGCACTGTAATTAACAACAATAATCAAGGTGGCACTATTATTAATTACATTCATGAAGGAAGCACTAGTATTAATTACAATAATCAAGGGGGCATTATTATTAATTATAATCATTAAGAGGTCCCCATTATTAATTACAATCATCAAAGAGCACTATTATTAATCACAATCATTAAGAGGGCACTGTTAATAATGACATTCATTAAGAGGTCACTATTATTAATCACAATCATCAAGGGGGCACTATTATTGATTACATTCATCAAGGAGGCACTATTAATTATTAATTAAAATTATCAAGAGAGTACTATTATTAATTATTTTCATCAAGGGCGCACTTTTATTAATTACGACCATCAGGGGGGGCACTGTTATTCATTTGGATCATCAATGGGTCACTTTTATTCATTTAGATAATCAAGGGGACTCTTAGTAGTATATTAAGAACCATAAGACTTAAAATTGGGTTAATAAGTAATTCTCTTTCCTCCTTAATGATGGCCATATGCTCTTAATTCTTGACCATGGGGGCCCCTTGTAATAAAGTTCCCCAGAACCCCTAAAAGTCTTAATCCCGCTCTGTCTGCAGATGCATCCACATCTAATTGTGGTGAAATCCTGCCCGCCCCATGTTCTGTCTCTCCAGGTATAAGAAGGAGCAAGAAAATGATAAACAAAAATGTATAAACTTTTGTTTATACATACACATTCCCATTCCACTTTATCTTGTTTTAAGGTCACTTCCACTTATAGCTCTCTTAAGGTATGGGGTCCTGTACCTCTAATTATAATCCTCTTATCCAGCGTCATTATGTTGATCTGAGCTTATTCATACTTGCCAACTGTTCAAACCTTTATGTGATAGAGGTAGGAGGGGGCGTGGTTACCCAATTGCATCACCGTGACCCCGCCCTCTTCTAGGCAATGCACAAATTCACTGCATTTCGTAGCGGGGTGGGGCTTAATGACGCAAAATCTTATCATTAAGCCCCACCTCCATTACAGTCCGAATGGATGCCTACTCTTCTGGGAGTCCAGGAGAGCTCCCCAAAATTCAGGAGAGTAGGCAAGTATGAGCTTATTCTAAAAAAAGAAAAACATTCTAAGTTAGAGGTTTCCAGTGGCAAACCTAGGATTGTCCTGTTAAGAATGTATGATGGTAAAGTCCTATACTATATATAGATTATTTTAATGCTGTCTATGATATCACAACATAACATAATATATTGTGAAAAAAGTTATGACCAAATTTAGTAGTGAAAATCATTGCACAAAGTAGCTTTACCTGTTAGTAGCACATGGTAGTAACGTCACCCCTTGCCATATCTTTCTCAGCATTAATAACATATGCAGGGCTAGTACACTATTGAAAATGTTTGCTTTGAATTTTTATTTTGCTATTCTTGCTTTCATTATTGTCTTTGTTGCTTATGTATAAATAAAGTTTTTGAAAATAATAACATAATAATTACTGTCTTCTAATATAAATGTTTTTATTAGTAAATGAGGACCTGTCTTATAAGATTCATTGCTGCTCAAGGTTAGACAGTTTTATAAAAATGTTTTTTTAGTTTTTCTCTGATACTTCTCTTTCTGTATTTTTATTGAATTTTGATTCTTATATTACAGTATAATAGTACTGCTACAGATTCAATTATGTCTAGCGTCCCATATATCAAAATTAAGAACATGTGGATGTTATTACCAATAATTTGTATATCATAGCTCATTCTTCTGCAAGAACTATTGTAGGATATGTATATTCTGTTTCTATTGTACTTTATTAGTAATGCACAGCATATATTATTTTAATATTGCATGCTATAACTTGGAGAAAGAAAAAACAGCTGTAAGTGGACCACTTATTTGTGACAAGTGTTATTGGCGTGTTTATTTTTTATTTTTCCCAAGGATAACAAGAATGCTGTATTTCTCTTTAGCTCAAACTCCTGGCAAATGCAAAGTTCAAGTCGCATAACGTCTGCCATGGGTATAAAATTTAAGACAAAATAGATGGCATGTCACACTTACAGTAAATGAGCATGTTCCAGTTTGATGGATTACAACCATAGATATATTGTCCTTATCCTTTGCTGAAAGGATAATAATGTATTATATTGGTCAGATAACATAATATGCTCCAATAGTTTATTTCTTTAAACTCCAACCAAACATTCCCTACCAGGTTTCTGATAGGCCCTGATCTATGTTCATTTTCTTGTTACGCGTAACAGTACATTATGTTGCCATTACGGAATAGGGTGTATACTTACTAAACTGCTGGTTTGAAAAGTGGAGATGTTGCCTATAGCAACCAATCAGATTCTAGCTTTCATTTATTGTGAGCATTCTGCAAAATGACAGCTAGAATCTGATTGGTTGCTATAGGCAACATATCTACTTTTTCCAACCCGCATTTTAGTTAATATACCCATAGGTCTCTGTTGCTCACTAATTGTCAAATTTACACCTAAACTAGTAATAATGGCAATAGGAAAGGCTCATTTACCAGGATGTACCCTGATTAAAAATAAGTTGAATGAATGAACTTAATTTAATCTACAATCAAATTACAAACATGAATTACACAGGTCTGCAACCAAAAAGTTGTTTTTATAATTTTATCTGATTCTTATGTTTTTTGGTGCACTGAATTCCGAATTTGACTCCCGTTTTTTCTTGGGACGTCAGGTTTTTTCACAATCGAAATGTGCCTTGGTCAAACAGGTAGCTGGAAATTGCTAAATTTCAAATTCATCATACTTAGGGAAAAAAAACTGAACATGGAAAAACAAATTTATTTTCACTGCCAGTGCTCCCAAAAACATGACGATACATGTTTATTGGTCCTGATGGTGATCACTGCATTGTTGAGTGTGCTTGCTAGGGCCTGCCCGGTCATGTTCTTTCATGCATTAACTTGTTCTCTGATTCCTCCACAATCTTGTATTTCATTTCAGTCGTCATCCTGCTATTGTCTGTGTGGTTCAAAATTAGTGCAATGCCTCCAAGATTTTATCGTCACCTGTGCAAATGAGTTAATATTTTTTATGTAAATAAAATATTTGCGTTAAGAGATTTTTTTAAACAATGACCACCCTTTTGTTCGAAAACCTCACGTCCCAGGACAAAACGGCTGTCATTTTTGGATTCAGCGCACCAAAAAAGGTAAGAATCAGTCAACTAAACCAAAACAGCTGTCCAAAAATTTTTGGGGCAGACCTGTGTTATTTATTTAAAATTGGGAAATAACAGTCTTCATAGGCATGATGCCTCTGTACCAATTAAATTCAGCTATTCTGATTTTGGTGAAATCTACAGCCTTGACTTTGAACTTTACATATTTGCATTTTGTATCGGTTGATGGTAGAGTCCAAATTTTATTAAAATCACAAACATCCCTGGTACTAAAAAGTGTAGGGGCATTTCCTAGCCTTGCTAGAGTGGCCAGTTTATAAAGCTATAAATATTCCCACCTTAGAAGGGTCAGTGAGTTCTCTGCCCTTTATACTTTAGCATGATTTCCATATTATAACCCGGCAGAAATTAATTTAAAAAGATATACAGTGTGTGTTTCAGAGGGGGGAGGCATTGAGTGGTGTCAGACGAGAGCTTTCCATAGTCGAAAAATAACTAGGGAAAACTGTTCCAGAGCTATTTTCATGTTGGCAGGAAAAGGCTGCCTGAAAAGTTTTACATAGTATCCAAGCAGTTAATCAGTAGCTGACTAATTACTGCTAGTGTGACTTGAAGTACTTTTTTTTGTCTGTTTTTGAGCTCTTTTGCAACTTGCCTTAACCACTGCTTGTGTGACACTCTCTTGGCAAAACCCACTTATTTAAAAAAAAAAATCAGCGTGTTTAAAAAAGTGTGTCGGAGAAAAGAACGTAACTGAAAAAGGTTCTTGTGTGAGACTACCATAATGTATGTTAACTGTGAGTATACTGGGTTAAAGGTTGATCTTTTACCTTGACACCTGACTTGTCAGGTTTGCAAAGAGTTTGTACTCACTAAGGAAAAACAGTTGAGTAAGAGCACAGCAAAAGCTTAATTATAACAAATTATACACTCAGAATCATACTTATTTTTATCAAGAGGTAAAATAGGAGGTCACCACTCAATATTTCTACTAAACAGCTCTACACTAAAGGGGCTATATTCACCGTATTGCTTGGACTGATGATCCAGCTGGCAAGACACTTGTTCACTCCTCTACCAGTAAGGTAGGGACAGAGTCCAATGTATTCCCTGCTCTATGCAGGTTCACAAAATGACATGGTCCATAGAGACTTATAAGATACACTTCACCAGCAAGATTTCATCATAGCTCAAAAGCAGCCATAGTCCCTAGTCAGTACACCTGTCATCAGCATCAACAGTTATTTATATAGCGCTAGCATATTCCGCAGTGCTTTATAATCGGGAACAAACAGTAATAAAACAATTCTGGGTAATATAGACAGACAGAAAGGCAAGAGGACTGTGCTCGCAAGCTTACACTCTACGGGACAATGGGAGTCTGATACATGAGGTCAAGTTCCACACACTGCCTATTGGTCCAGCCAGAATGCAGAGTACCTAATGAGCCATATGATCCAGTCACACAGCAATGTTGGTCAGTGGCTCAAAGGGTTGACGGGTTTTGTGAACTGTGTAAAGGGTGGTAATAGGGTAACCTAGGGAGATTAATAGGGCGGTTGAGGAATATTATAAGCTTGTCTGAAGAGGTGGGTTTTCAGTGAACACTTGAAGGTTTGAAGACAAGAGGAAAGTCTTATTGTGCAAGGGAGGGAATTCCACAAAGTGGGTACAGCCCGAAAAAGGTCCTTAATGAGAGTGGATGAGAGAAACAGAACTTGTACAGAACGGAGGTGTTGAGTTGGTAAATATTTTGAAACAAGTGAGGAGATGTTTGTGGGTGCAGTTTTGTTAATGCCCTAGCATGTTAGTAGAAGTATTTTAGATTGGATTCGGGCAACCAATGTAGAGAGTGATAGAGTGGTTCAGCAGAAGAAGAACAATTTGCAAGAAAAATAAATCTTGCCGTTGCGTGCAAAATAAATCATAGGGGTGGGAGTCTGATTTGGGGAAGACCAGTAAGGAGGGAATTGCAACAGTCAACGTAGGAGAGGATGAAGGCATGAACTAAAGTTTTTGCAGTGTCTTGTGTGAGATATGTGCATAATATGGAAATATTTTTTAGATGTATGCAGCATGATTTAAATATAGAGTTGATGTGGGGAACATTTTGGATAATTCTAAGTCAAGGATCACACCTAGGTAGAAAGCTTACAGGATTGGAATTATAGTCATATTGTCAACAGAAATAGAGATGTCAGGTAAGTAAATTCCGTTGGCGGGTGTGAATATTATTAACTGAAAGACTTGTTTTTGGAAGACGGAGTTTGAGTTGGCGAGAGGACATCGAAGATGAAATGGCAGAAAGACAGTCAGTGGGGCAATGCCTCTTTAGGAGACATGTTAGGAAAGCTAGCGGTACCTAAAGAATCAGACTGGTGATATGGAAATCACAACATTTAACATACATATGAAACATGATACACTTTATGCAATCACATAGCAACAATGTATGAAATGTATACCACATGGGGTATAACCACAATGAACTACATTGCTACAAGGTAGCTCACTGATACTGATACTAATACTCATACATTTGTAGTTCATTGAAGTTAGTGCTGAACAGACTGGAGCTGGCTGACATTATGATAGGAAGACCCCACACTGCGGGTTTAACTATTATAGTGCCACCAGCCCAGCAGTGTCACAGCATAGTGCTGGTAGTGGCTACTAAAATACCATTCACTATCATCATTAAGCTGATGATAGTGAATTCTGTCTCTAGTATTCCACTCCATTGAGATATGCTTAAAGTTTATCAACATGCACTCTAAATGTATCTTCATGCAGATACACTTACATGTGTATTTTAAATTGCACATATTTCATATTTGGGGCCCTGTGAGGACACCGGGGTTAGAACCAAAGCTCACTAGATACCCTGTCCTCTAGGTTCACAGGTCACACAGGTAAGGAGACAGGAAAGAAATAATAATCCCTTTTATTAAACAAAGTGTACACACTTAGTAAAATACAACAGTGCTCCCCAAGGAGAAACTTGTTCCCCCACCAAATATATCAAGTGTCAGAAAATCACCAGTGCAAGTAAAAACTCCCCAACAAAGTCCCCAGCAGGTTACCTCCAAGCACAGAGTCCTAGCAGGCCCAAACTCCTGGTAATAACATCCACAGCTGACAATCCAAGTGGGCCACGGTTTCTGATCCTTAAGGTGGGTCGGTGTATCTTGCTGATCCCAGCCGCTCGGCCAACTCTCCACCAGCTTGGTGGGACCCTGGGTATAGTCTCCCTACCGATGTAGACTCACCAATTCCCCAGAATCTGCGAGTGGCTCCCGATGGAGTGGTAACAGAATCAGTCCTAGAGGTACACTGTCCGATCTCTGTCAAGCAGCTCCTGCCTTAAGCATTCCTTTAAGGCCCTGCGAGAATACGGTTACTCTCCAACAGTCCAAGTCCTCACTGTCTCAAGATTCTCCAACAACTCCCCTTTTGTCCCTTCCACAACCCCCCACTCATTGTCCTCTTGTGATTGGTGGTGTGAAGAGTTTGGGTGGTAACAGGGGTGGAAATAGTGCATGACATCAGTGGTCTCCCCCCCTGCGGTGATGGTGCCATTCGGACTGTGTTGCAGACTTGCTAGAACAATAGTTAGCAAACAGGGAGAGACCTCCTCCTGATTTTAGATAAGGTCCTGACCCTCCTCTTTTTAACCCGTTCCACTACTTTTTGATGTCACAGGGTCCACAGCTGGTTCACACTTCCTGTGAGCTGCCTCTCCCCCCCCTCTCTGGACATCACAGCAATAACAGATCTGGCCACCGGGCGGCATTTAATAACAGAGTGGGCCATGGTTGTTCAGTTGGCCCACTGAGGACAGACCGGGTGGGCAGGATATTCTCAATATAAGGCCCGGGTCTGTCACAGGCCCCAAAGCACAATTATCCCTATGTGTGTCAGTGACAGTGTTGTGTCCTTATGTGGTGAAACTGATTTCTGAGTAACTTTCTTGGCTCAGTTTGACATTTGGTTCGTTTTTTCTCTTTCCTAAATATTTACCGGGAATCGCCTAATCCCTGTGTTCCTCTATTCATCAGGTGTCTGCACAAAATAGAAATATTCAGCAAGTGTTATAACCTTATAGAGAGTGGCACTCAAATGAACTTATAGACACAGTCTCTGAATTTATTAATGTCTCATACATGCAACATGTATGAAATAGAAAAAATTATAGCCTGATGAATGTGAACTCTAAATACTCTCTGAGTTTGAGGTATCATCATTTTTCTTGAAAGTCCCGGACCTATGGCCCAGACCTGAACTCCTTTGGAATCTTGACTGGACCTGGGCTCGCTCTGGACCTTGGGAATGTATTTAAAATCTTCCTGAACCTCTAGAGAATACATGAACTCCCTTGACTCATCTGGCACATTGTATTGGATTGCAGCTTTTTCAGCAAGACTGACAGCTTTCTCTGTAAAATTGGCAGCTCTTGGATAATTATGCAGCTTTATCTCTATAAGGGATTGTCAACCCTTGTCATTTACCATAGACTCTATGTACTGTTGTTGTCTTCTGTTTACTGCTTTGCAGCATTTGTTACCACTGAACTGTTTGGCATGGAGGGAGTGCTAGTGATGGCCATGCCTACCTGCTCTAAGGACATTCTTCCACACATCTCTTTCCTCCATTTTAACACCAAACTTTCTGTGTTTGACATTACCTCAACCCTCTCTCCTTAGTCATGCTGGTAGGTGGTCAGTTCACAAAGTATTTCAATATCATTATGATACATTTTCAATATATTTTGCTAAAAATGTGACCATTTTTAGGAATCTTTTAACATCAAGTTTACATTCAAGAATGGACTTTTCTTTTATGTCTTTTCATTTATTGCTTCATTTTTACTTGGATTGGATTTAATCCATATCTGGAAAGGGTATAGCCTAGGTATATTATTTCCTACAAGCCAATTTTGAATTTGTCCAACCCTCTCTAAGCCTTGCCTCAGTCATTGGATATGCTGTCCATTTGTTTTTGCCTAGATCAATATGTCATCCATGTACTCCTTTGATGCACTCAAATAACTCCTATGGTTACAAAGCATCTCTGGTACTGAGTTTATCCTAAAAGGAAGTCTTAAGAACCTATAGCAGCCAATGGGGCTACTAAATGTAAAGACATGAACTATTGTCATCTGACTACAGTTGTCAAAAACCTGTATTTCCATTGAGTACCGTGAAGTATTTTGCTTTAGAAAGAATACATGTGATTTCATCCACTGTCGGCAGCTGGGGAAGATTTCTCACCACAGCTTCATTCAGAATCAAGTCATTCTCTCAAGTTTACAGTGGGTTTTTCAACGATCATTGAGGGATCAACCTCCTTAGTTGGCTCATCAATTATTGTAAATATATTCATTAATCGAATTCTGTCAATACGCCTTTAATTCAATTAAAATTACTGATATTTTGATGTTTATAGACTTTTGGTGATATTGCTATAAACACATCTGTATACTCAGTAAAGATGTCCTGCTTGCCATTTTTATTTACTGCCACCACACTGTAAATAAGAACCATATCATCACATGTTTGCAGCACAATTATTTGTGTTACATTATTTTTTACTAGAGTATACTGTATACCTTCATTTTGTTTGTCACTTCTAATTTGCATGCACCCTTTGTATGGGCAGCACAGTGGCTTCATAGTTCTGCTTCACAGCACTGGGGTCATGAGTTCAATTCCCGACCATGCCCTTATCGGTGAGGAGTTTGTTTGTTCTCCTTGCGTTTGCGTGGGTTTCCTCTGGGTGCTCCGGTTTCCTCCTACACTCCAAAAACATATTAGTAGGTCAATTGGCTTCCATTAAATTGACCTTAATCTCTCCTGTTGTGTGTGTGTATGTTAGGGAATTTAGACTGTAAGCCCCAAAGGGGCAGGGACAGATGTGAGTTCTCTCTACAGCGCTGCTGAATTAGTGACCCTAGTCTGTGTGTGAGTGTGTGTGTGTTAGGGAATTTAGGGGCATATTTAATTAGGTCTGAGCATCGTGGCTCCACGCCGGAACGGCCCTTCAAGGTAATCTGCGGTACTGCGATGTTGCGGTATTGTATTGACACACATGCGTAGCTGCGGTGCCCAGACCGAATTGAATATGCCCCTTATACTGTAAGCTCCAATGGGGCAGGGACTGATGTGAGTGAGTTCTCTATACAGCGCTGCGGAATCAGTGGCGCTATATAAATAGCTAATGATGATGTTGAAGGTGCATGTGTTTTCTGTCCTTTTATAATATTTAATCTTTTGTGTCTTTTAACATATGTATTTTTCCACTCCTTTACAATGGGTTGTAAGGCATAATATAAGCCTGAGCCCCTGTGTCCAATTCAAAATCGTTTACTTATTTCTGTACAACTTTATTTTCCATCTCTGATTGATTGATTCAGTTACATTAATAAATAAAAAAACAAACATCCCAAATGTTAAATTTCCCTAACTGAGACAGTATGCACAAGAGAAGAGGTTATGGTCATGGTTCATGGGGACATGCCATCGCTTCCGGGGTGGGCCCAGAGCTTCCCAACACCCTTTTCCGCTTCTAAAATCATTTTGTGAGAGACACACATTTCCTAGCTGTCCCGTATTAGACAGGATCATCTTAACTTAAGGGACAACCTTAAGTGCTGGTCTGTGACATCATCTTCACCATCTACTGCATACATTTCACAGAGCTAATTATGTTTACAAAATAATTGTGTTTTTGCAGTTTTCACACTGTCACTCCCTCCGTTGTTAGTTGTCTGGTCGCTGTTAGATGTTTATGTTTCATTGCGTCCATGTGCTTATGCTCCTGCATGGAGGCCTGTGCATTCCTATCCTCCATGCTCTGTAATACACAAGTGCACGGCTCTCTCAGAATGTCCAGTTCTCTCAAAAGTTTCTCTCTTATTGCATCTGCTGTAATCCCACAACTCTGTCTCTAGAGAGTGATTTCTGCAGCTGTCCAAACTCACATGACTTGGCTCTCATTTTTATATCAGTCACAAACTGTATAATCCATGGACACAGGTGAAAAGCATACAGTACACCTCTCTTATAAAATACTCTTTTTTGGTATTACATCATACTTGCCGACCATAGCTGAATGCTGGGAGACACATTAATTAGTGGGTGATGTTCCAAACTCCCAAGAGGATCTGGAAATTCCCCTGATGCTGGGACAGAGCGAGAGGTGGCAGGTGAAACCTAGCAGAATCGTGTGCTTGTGCAATTTGCATTATGTTCTGCACCACAGTGTGATGCTGTTTGCACAAGCCATGGTCATCGGAGCATGCTATGTAAATTACATTATACTGACGCAGTGGGCGGTGCATGATATCACAAATCACGTCATTTAGACTCACCTGACGGACTTCATGGCATTTCCCTCCCCTTCTTCCTGGGTGGAAGTTGTCAAAAGTATGATTGCAATATTCCTCAAATATCTCCATAATAATATACAGATTAAATCTGTCATAATCATTTTGAAATGTGAAGGTGCTGTATTATTCCAGAAACAGGAAGGACTTTCTTTAGCTGAATTGCTTGTCCCTCCTGTAGCAGCGAGATATAATTCAACTCTGCTGATAATCTTCTTTCTGACAGGTTAGCAGGAGTCTTGAGACCATCCATAATATAATAGCTGCAGTATTTTTTTATTTTTATTTCTTCTTTGGGCACCTATCAATTCTGACACAATGTTATATTGGATTTTTCGTCTGTGTTTAAGAAGCACATCAAAGCCAAGAGTTTTTACATTGTTAACCTCAAACTGTTATGTAATTACTGTAACAATGTAATTGCTGTATGTTGCTCCTTAATAACAAACAAATAAGTGTAGATCATAGGTCAAGGTTAATTTGACCAGAAGGTTTCCCCCTTCAGGACTGAGTTATGTTGGCCTTTTACTCTGTGTTTACATTCCAGCGTTTGCTTGTTTATTTTACAGTTTTACTTTCTTTCACTGTATTAGCCACTCACTGCCGGAATGACTTCCAAAACTTCAGCATATATCTGAATGATGACCAAACCGGTTCACAGATTTTGTTTTGCATCTGTCTCAACCTGAAAAATAGCAATATTTCGTTAGAAAGTTAATCTCAGATACTTTTTTTTTTTTGGGGGGGGAAGGGGGTAGCTTAATTTTGTAGCATATTTTGTAGCATATTTTTTGTAGCATATTTGTAGCATAGTTTAATTTTGTAGCATATGAAATTATATTTTTTTACTTTTTAGTTCACTATATGATGCAAAGTAAACAAAACTGGGGAAAAACAAAAGTTCTGTGCTATATGACATTGTGTACAGTATCTCAGAAGAGCTCTGACACTGTTTTCTGTGCACCATTTATAAATGGGTTTCAGATTTCAGAGGCCAACTCGTCACTGTCAGCTGTAGGATTACAAGTAGAAATATTAGTGTACTAGTGGGAGGCAGTGACCTATTCACTCATGTGAATGTATTGGTCAGTCAGGGTTGCATGAAACAAATGTAGGGTCATGATTGCAGGTAAGTAGCCACAGACTAAGATAGGAGATGGAGCAGGATCCTCCAACAGCGCAGAATAATAATGTGAGGCCACTGTCAAATTGAGGCAGGAACATTGTGGTTGAAAATGTACCAATATGAAAAATAAAATCATACAACCAAGTTGTCTTTCTAATAGTGCATAATTGTAATATTGATCTGCTGGATACTTTCTGCCTTTATTGTATAATTCTATATTGTGCTTTAAAGATAATTAATTAATAGTTTAACACTATATTATCTATTTTAGCATTTAAATGGGTTTATTCACTAATATATATATATATATATATATATATATATATATATATATATATATATATATATATCTGTGTGTGTATATATATGTGTGCGCGTGTGTGCAGGTAAGCTTTACACCGGATAAAAAGCATAGCATTTGATCATGTTAGGATTAGCGGATCTTAAATATTTCTTGAAGAGGATATTTTTCCACAATTTGGCTC